>NC_057390.1:61848245-61915745 GCF_019320065.1 Cervus canadensis | reverse complement strand
TACTCAGATTTCACAACTAACCATAAATGGAATATTTAAAATCAACTAGAAGAGCCTGATCCACTCACTTAACTTAATAATAGAAAGTGCTGAATTGAAGAATACCAATAAGACAATTTGGATGTAATTTTGAGAATATTAAGAGATTCAATATAAAGGATTTACTTTTACTTATTATTAAAAATGAAAACCAGAGAGTCACATACTGGCAGTTCTAAAATTATCTTTCTTCTTTTTTCTTGCAAATAAAAGAAAAATATCAATACTCATAACCCCAAATGTCAAAACCTATAGTATGCCAAGGGGCATGAAATGCTATTACAAAGATGAAAGTTGTAATTTACTTGGATATTTGCTAATGTCCACATTTGATTGTGTTGTATTAGTTAATAAATGAGAAATTAGAAAAGATGTCTAATCCTTTCAATTATTTGACTTGAAACCTATAAGGCTGTATCTTTTTAATTTTGTGGCTTTAAATATAAACTTTGAATAAACCTCTGAAATCTCCCTCTTAGTTCTTAACCAAAAATCACTTCTGAAGAAAATGTAAACATTGGCTTGTTTGCATTCATATCATCAGGAAATGGAGTTATCTCGGGGGAAAAAGGGAGGAAGGCTCAAATAACATATACAGAACCAGTCTCATATCAACTAACAAGTTATTAGAGGGGATATTTACCTAAATTTAGTGAGTAACAGATGTTAGTGATCTCTCCATTTAGTGTTTTGTTCATGTGACTCTACCGAGTAGTTAACAATTATCAGGCCACCACTCTGGGCCAGAGGGACTGATGGTCCATGCAAGGGAAGCTACATGTCTAGACATCATTTCTTATGGCATTTAATTCCTGGCAAACTCTGTCCACCATGATAGTCTACAGGTAGGAAGACCAGTTAGGAGATGCATGTCATTTAATTTCTAGAGAAAGATTGTAGAAGAAAGGGAAGAGCAAAGGAGGAAGAAAGGGCAGGAAAGAAGTAAAGAAGAAAAAAATAAAAAAACAAAGAAAGGAAGGACAGTACAGAGGGAAGGAAAGAGGGAGGGAGAAGGAGAGGAAGGAAGAGTGATGCAGTCGTGTGGCACTTGCAGCTTGCCTTTAGATCAGTCCTGTGAGTCTCTTCCTTTGCTGTTGCGAGAGCACTATTTATACCTATAACTCCTCTGCATGGCCTCAGCTACAATCACCAAGCACTTGGTATGGCTATTGTTCCCACAATGATCTCTAGGTGGTACATCATTGAAAGAGTTATTTCCCCAGCTGTTGGGAAGGTCACCCACTGACCTTCCCACTGACTGCAGTCCACTAGTCACTCTCTTCCAACACAGCTTCTGTTGAAGATGGGAGCCAGCAAGTGGAGGCACATCCCCTCCCAGAGGAACCCTCATTCAGTGACTGTGGACAGGTGAGGTTGGCAGTGCAATAAAAAGCAGCCTCCGGATCCCAAGTTATTTCTGACCTGCACTAAACATCCTGTACTGTCTTCATTATCACAGAGTACACATACAAGGAATGACTGCACATTCCTTCCTTCCCCCAGCCCCTGGCAACCACTGTTCTACCTTCTGTCTCTGTGAATTGGACTAAGCTAAGTGGAAGCAGTGTCAGACTTTATTTTTTTGGCCTCCAAAATCACTGCAGTTGGTGATTGCAGCCATGAAATTAAAAGACGCTTACTCCTTGGAAGGAAAGTTATGACCGACCTAGACAGCATATTAAAAAGCAGAGACATTACTTTGCCAACAAAGGTCCATCTAGTCAAGGCCATGGTTTTTCCAGTGGTCACGTATGGATGTGAGAGTTGGACTGTGAAGAAAGCCGGGTGCCGAAAAATTGATGCTTTTGAACTGTGTTTGGAGAAGACTCTTGAGAGTCCCTTGGACTGCAAGGAGATCCAACCAGTCCATCCTAAAGGAGATCAGTCCTGGGTGTTCATTGGAAGGACTGATCCTGAAGCTGAAGCTCCAATACTTTGGCCACCTCATGAGAAGAGCTGATTCATTGGAAAAGACCCTGATGCTGGGAGGGACTGGGGGCAGGAGGAGAAGGGGACAACAGAGGATGAGATGGCTGGATGGCATCACCGACTCGATGGACATAAGTTTGAGTAAACTCCAGGAGTTGATGATGGACAGGGAGGCCTGGCATGCTGCAATTCATTGGGTCACAAAGGGTCGGACATGACTGAGCGACTGAACTGAACTGTACTGAAATACCCCATTTAAGTGGAATCATATAGTATGCATACTTATGTGGCTGGCTAATTTCATTTAGCATAAAGAAATAGCAACCCACTCTAGTATTCTTGCCTGGGGAATCCTATGGGTAGAGGACCCTGGCAGGCTATTGTCCATGGGGTCGCAAAAGAGTCAGACGTGACTTAGAGACTAAACAACAACAACAAATGTCCTCAAAGTGCATTATATTGCAGCATGAGACAATGTTTCATTCCTTTTTAAGGCTGAATAGTATTCTATTTTGTGTATATACCACCTTTGTTTAAAAAAAATCCATTTCACCATCAGTGAAAACTTGGGCAATTTTGACTTCTTGCCTATTGCAAATAATGCTGAGCTGAATATGGCTATGAAAATATCTCTTCCAAGCCTCTCTTCCAATTCTACTGCCTATATAACCAGATGTGGGATTGCTTGATCACATGGTTGTTCTATTTCTAGTTCTTCAAGGAATAACCACACTGTTTACCAAAGCAGCTACACTGTTGTACAATTCCATCAATATTGCACAAGGGTTCCAATTTCCCCACATCCTCATCAACATTTATTATTTTCTGGGTTTTTTATATTAGTAGCCATCCTAATAAGTGTAGGGTGGTATTTTATTGTAGGTTTTTATTTACATTTCTGTATGCTGAGCATTTTTTCATGTGCTCGTTGGCCATATTTTCTGTGGAAAAATGTCTATTCTAATCTTTTACTCAGATTTAATCAGATTATCTTTTTGTTGAGTAGTAGTAGGAATGGCAACCCATTCTAGTAGTCTTGCCTGGGAATCCCCAGGGGCAGAGGAGCCTGGCAAGCTATAGTCCATGGGGATGCAAAGAGCAGACACGGTTGAGTGATTAACAGTAGAAATTCTTTATGTGTTCTAGATGTTAACTGTTATCAGACATATGATCTACTATTATTTTCTTCCACTCCATAGGTTTTATTTTCACTTTGCTGATGGTATTCATTGATATTCAGTTTCTTTGTTTGATTTAGTAAATTTGTCTATTTTTGCCTTTTTTGCTTGTGGTTTTGAAGTTATTGTCACATCCAATGCCACAAAGCCTTTCTCTTATGTTTTGTTATTAGTTCTGGATTTTACATTTAGTTCTTTATTCCATTCTGAGTTAATATTTTGTATATGGTGTAAGGTAGGTGAGAGTTCAACTTTATTCTTTTTAATGTGAATATCTAGTTTGCCTAACACCATTTGTTGAAGAGATTGTTCTTTTACATAACCGTGACTGTGAATTACCCTTATTCCTTACCTCATATTACTCATTCCTTGCCTCCTTGGAAAAATTTTTTTTTCTCTCTTCCACTGTAGCCTGTCTCCTAGATTGCATCTGTTTGGATTATAAGGCTCCTCTGTAATTAAGTAAATTTCTTCAGTGATATCTTGAATTTGATTTATATGAAAAGAGAATAGGCAAGTGACCCATTGTTAGTGGATTGATGAGAAATCTGCAATAAAACTGAAATGTGCAAGACATGTCACATTTCTTTTTCTTTCCTTTAAAAGTGAAAGTGAAGTCATGTCTGGCTCTTCATGACCCCATGGAGTGTAGCCTACCAGGATCCTCCATCCATGAGATTTTCCAAGCAACAGTACTGGAGTGGGTTACCATTTCCTTCTCCAGGGGATCGTCCCAACCCAGGGATTGAACCCGGGTCTCCCACATTGTAAGCAGACGCTTTACTGTTTGAGCCACCAGGGAAGTCCTTTAAAAACTGAAGATTTAAATTACTGTTCTGTTTTCCAAAATGTTGTAAAATTCTAACTCAGAGTTATGTGGAGTGGGCAGACTGCTTCTCTAGAATTCTGGAAGCCCATATAGAGCCCAGAAAATTAGTGAAGGCCTGCTTTTTTTTTCAGCCAGAGTATCCTCTCTGTCCAAAGACATAAGGGCTCTGAAGCCAAAAGCTTCTGCTAATCTTATGATAAATTGCCCATGGACTATCGATTGATGTTCAACATGAATAATATGTAGTAACTGATATTTATGGAAAACTCACTATGCTTCAGGAATTGTTCTAAGTATCTTCAGTTCAGTTTAGTCACTCAGTCATGTCCGATTCTTTGCAACCCCATGAACTGCAGCATGCCAGGCTTCCTTGTCCATCACCAACCCCTGGAGTCTACCCAAATACATCTCCATCGAGTCGGTGATGCAATCCAACCATCTCATCCTCTGTCGTCCCCTTTCCTCCCACCTTCAAACTTTCCCAGCATCAGGGTCTTTTAAAATGAGTCAGCTCTTCCCATCAGGTGGCCAAAGTATTAGAGTTTCAGCTTCAACATCAGTCCTTCCAGTGAATACCCAGGACTGATCTCCTTTAGGATGGACTGGTTGGATCTCTTTGCAGTCCAAGGGACTCTCAAGAGTCTTCTCCAACACCACAGTTCAAAAGCATCAATTTTTCAGTCTTCAGCTTTCTTTATATCCAACTCTCACATCCATACATGACTACTGGAAAAACCATAGCCTTGACTAGATGGGTATTTGTTGGCAAAGTATTGTCTCTGCTTTTTAATATGCTGTCTAGGTCATAGCTTTTCTTCCAAGGAGCAAGCGTCTTTTAATTTCATGGCTGCAGTGATTTTGGAGCCCCAAATAATAAAGTCTGACACTGTTCCCACTGTTTCCCCATCTATTTGCCATGAAGTGATGGGACCGGATGCCATGATCTTAGTTTTCTGAATGTTGAGCTTTAAGCCAACTTTTTCACTCTCCTCTTTCACTTTCATCAAGAGGCTCTTTAGTTCTTCTTCACTTTCTGCCATAAGGGTGCTATCTTCTGCATAGCTGAGGTTACTGATATTTCTCCTGGCAATCTTGATTCCAGCTTGTGCTTCATCTAGCTCAGTGTTTCTCATGATGTACTCTGCAAAGAAGTTAAATAAGCAGGGTGACAAGATACAGCCTTGACGTACTCCTTTTCCTATTTGGAACCAGTCTGTTGTTCCATGTCCAGTTCTAACTTGCTTCTTCACCAGCATACTGATTTCTCAAGAGGCAGGTCAGGTGGTCTGGTATTCCCATCTCTTCCAGAATTTTCCACAGTTTATTGTGATCCACACAGTCAAAGGCTTTGGCATAGTTCATAAACCAGAAATAGATGTTTTTCTGGAACTCTCTTGCTTTTTCAATGATTCAACGGATGTTGTCAATCTGATCTTTGATCCCTCTGCCTTTTCTAAAACCAGCTTGAACATCTAGAATTTCACGGTTCATATACTGTTGAAGACTAGCTTGGAGAATTTTGAGCATTACTAGCGTGTGAGGTGAGTGCAATTGTGTGATAGTTTGAGCATTCTTTGGCATTGCCTTTCTTTGGGATTGGAATGAAAACTGACCTTTTCTAGTCCTGTGACCACTGCTGAGTTTTCCAAATTTGCTGGCATATTGAGTGCAGCACTTCCACAGCATCATCTTTTAGGATTTGAAATAGCTCAGCTGGAATTCCATCACCTCCACTAGCTTTGTTCATAGTGATACTTCCTAAAGACCATTTGACTTCGCATTCCAGGATGTCTGGCTCTGGGTGAGTGATCACACCATTGGGTCATGAAGATCTTTTTTGTACAGTTCTTCTGTGTATTCTTGCCACATTTTCTTAATATCTTCTGCTTCTGTTAGGTCCATACATTTCTGTCCTTAATTTTGCCCATCTTTTCATGAAATGTTCCCTTGGTATCTTTAATTTTCTTTGAAGAGAATCTAGTCTTTCCCATTCTATTTCTTTGTACTGATCACTGAAGAAGGCTTTCTTATCTCTCCTTGCTATTCTTTGGAACTCTACATTCAGATTGGAATTATCTTTCCTTTTCTCCTTTGCTTTTGGCTTCTCTTCTATTTACAGCTATTTGTAAGGCCTCCCCAGACAGCCATTTTGCTTTTCCACATTTCTTTTTCTTGGGGATGGTCTTGATCCCTGTCTCCTGTACAATGTCATTAACCTCCATCCATAGTTCATCAGGCACTCTATGAGATCTAATCCCTTAAATCTATTTCTCACTTGCACTGTATAATCGTAAGGGATTTGATTTAGGTCATACCTGAATGGTCTAGTGGTTTTCCGTACTTTCTCCAATTTAAGTCTGAATTTGGCAATAAAGAGTTCATGATCTGAGCCACAGTCAGCTCCCAGTCTTGTTTTTGCTGACTGTATAGATCTTCTCCATCTTTGGCTGCAAAGAATATAATCACCGTGATTTCAGTGTTGACCATCTGGTGATGTCCATGTGTATCTAAGTATCTTACATAAATGCATTTAATCATTTAATCCTCACGTACACTTCGGGAGATTATTTCATTATTATTGCTATTTTATAATAATCAGTAAACTGAGGTATAGAAAATTGGGTAGAACAAGGCCCAGTGACTCCACAATGAGGAGCTATGATATTAACCAAGACATAATTGGCTTCAGAGTCTGGGCAGTTCATCCCAATACTTCCCTTCCTTCATTATAACACTTCATTTTCTTACAGAAAGAACTGCAAAAGTAGCAGAAAATACATTCTTCTCAAGTATACAGGGAACATTCTCCAGGACTAACCATATGTTGAGACCCTAAGCAAGCCTCAGTAAATTTAAGAAATTGAAATCATATCAGGCATTTTTTCTAATCATAATGCTACAAGATTAGAAATAAAGTATAAAAAGAAAACACAGTAAAAAAACACAGGCACATTGAGGCTAAACAATATGCTACCAAATAACCAATGGATCACTGAAGAAATTAAAGAGGAAATCAAAAAAATGCCTAGAGACAAGTTAAAATGAAAGCACAGTGACTCAAAATCTACTGAATTCAGCAAAAGCAGTTCTAAGAGGGAAGATTATAGCAACACAGTCTTATCTCAGGAAATAAAAAAATCTCAAATAAAAAATCTAACTTTATACCTAAAGCAACTAGATACAGAAGAACAAACAAAACCTAAAATTTGTAGAGGAAAGAAATCATAAAGATGACCGTAGAAATAAACAAAATTGAGACAAAGCAATAGCAAAGATCAATGAAACTAGAAGCTGATTCTTTGAAAAAATAAACAAAATTGATAAACTTTCATCAAGAAAAAGAGGAAGCAGACTCAAGTCAATAAAATTAGATATGAAAAGGGAGACGTTACCACAGACATATAAAGGATCGTAAGAGACAACTACAACAATTGTACCCCAAGAAAATAGACAACCTGGAAGAAATAGACAAATTCTTAAAAATGTACAATCTCCCAAGACTGAACCAGGAAGAAACAGAAAATTTGAACAGATCAGTCATAAGCATTGAAATTGAAACTGTGATTGAAAAACTCCCAACAAACCAAAGTCCAGGGCCTGCTGGCTTCATAGCCACAGTGTATCAAACATTTAGAGAAGAGTTAACACCTATCCTTCTGAAACTGTTCCAAAAAGTTGTAGAGGAAGAAACACTACCAAACTAATGCTATGAGGCCACCATTACCCTAATACCAAAACCAGACAAATATACCACAAAAAAGAAAATTATAGGCCAGTATCTGGTCCCATCACTTCATGGGAAATAGATGGGGAGACAGTGGAAACAGTATCAGACTTTATTTATTTGGGCTCCAAAATCATTGCAGATGGTGACTGCAGCCATGAAATTAAAAGACGCTTACTCCTTGGAAGGAAAGTTATGACCAACCTAGATGGCATATTAAAAAGCAGAGACATTACTTTGCCAACAAAGGTCTGTCTTGTCAAGGCTATGGTTTTTCCAGTGGTCATGTATGGATGTGAGAGTTGGACTGTGAAGAAAGCTGAGCACCAAAGAATTGATGCTTTTGAACTGTGGTGTTGGAGAAGACTCTTGAGAGTCCCTTGGACTGCAAGGAGATCCAACCTGTCCATCCTAAAGGAGATCAGTCCTGGGTGTTCATTGGAGGGACTGATGCTGAAGCTGAAGCTCAAATACTTTGGCCACCTGATGGGAAGAGCTGACCCTGATGCTGGGAGGGATTGGGGGCAGGAGGAGAAGGGGATGACAGAGGATGAGATGGCTGGATGGCATCACCAACTCTATGGACATGAGTTTGAGTAAATTCCGGAAGCTGGTAATGGACAACTGGTGTGCTGCGATTCATGGGGTCACAAAGAGTCTGACACGACTGAGTGACTGAACTCAACTGAACTGAACCGATCACTGCTGAACATAGACACAAAATTCCTCAATAAAATGCTAGCAAGCAGAATCCAGCAATACATTAAAAGAATCAAACACCATGGTCAAGAGGGATTTATCCCAGGGATGCAAGCATTTTTCATTATCCACAAATCAATTAGTGTATTACACCACATCAACAAATTAAAGAATAAAACCATATGATCATCTCAACAGATGCTGAAAAAGCTTTTGACAAAATTCAACATCAATTTATGATAAAAACTCTCCAGAAAGTAGGCATAGAGGGAACATACCTCAACATAATAAGGGACATATATAACAAACCTACAGCTTATATCATACTGAATATTGAAAAGCTAAAAGCATTTCCTCTAAGTTCAGGAACAAAATAAGAATTTCTATATGAAGCAATATAAGATCAGAAAGAGTAATTTAAGAAGCAATCACATTTACCATTGCATCTAGAAGAATAAATTACCTAGGAGAAAACCTACCTAAGGAGACAAATTCTTGTATTCTGAAAACTATAAGATGCTGATGAAAGAAATCAAAGATGACACAAATGGAGATATACCATATTCTTGGATTGGAAAAATATTGTCAAAATGACTATATTACCCAAAGCAGTCTACAGATTCAATGCAATCCCTATCAAACTACCAATGGCATTTTAAAGATTTTTACCAAATCCTAAAATTTGTATGGAGATACAAAAGATCCTGAATAGCCAAAGCAATCTTGAGAAAGAAGAACAGAGTAGGAGGAAACAGGCTCCCTGACTTCAGACCATACTACGAAGGTATTGTCATCAAAACAGTATGATTCTGGCACAGAAATAGAAATATAGATTAATATACTAGGATAGAAAGCCCAGAAGTAAACCTACACACCTATGGTCAATTAATCTATGCCAAAGGAAGCAAGACTACACAATGGAGGAAAGACAGTCTCTTCAATAAATGGCGCTAGAAAAACCGAACAGCTGCATGTAAAAACAATGGAATTAGAATATTCTTTAGTACCATACACAAAAATAATCTCAAAATGGATTAAAGAGATTAAATGTGAGATTGGACACCACAACTCTTAGAAGAGAATATAGGCAGAAACACTCTATAGCATAAATAGTGACAATATCTTTTTGATCTGTCTCTCAGAGTAATGGAAAGTAAAACAAAAATTTTAAAATGGGACAAAATTAAACTCAAAAGCTTTTGCACAGCAAAGGAAACCATAAACATAAGAAAAAACACAGCCCTCAGAATGGGAGAAAATGTTTGCAAATTATGTGGCTGACAAGGGATTAGTCTCCAAAATTGACAAACAGTTCATGTGGCTTAATAACATAAAAAAAAAAAAAAATCAAAAAATGGGCCAAAGACCTAAATAGACATTTCTCCAAAGAAGACACACAGATGGTTAAGAAGCACTGTGAAAAGATGTTCAGTATTGCTAATTATTAGAGAAATGCAATCAAAACTATAATGAGATATCACTTTATACCAGTCAAAATGGCAATCATCAAGAAAATCCACAAACAGCAAATGCTGGAGAGGATGTGAAGAGAAAGACACTCTCCTACTCTGTTGGTGGGAATGTAAATTGGTACAGCCACGATGGAGAAAAATAGAGTTACTGTGTGATCCTGCAATCCTACTCCTGGGAATATATCCAGAAAAAAAATGGTTCAGAAGAATGCATGTACCCCAGTGTTCATCGCAGTACTGCTTACAATAGTCAAGACATGGAAGCAACCTAAATGTCCATAGATAGAGGAATGGATAAAAAAGATGTGGTACATATACACAGTGGAATAGTACTCAGTCATTAAAAAAATGAAATAACGGCATTTGCAGCAACACAGATGGATCTAGAGATTGTCATACTGGTGAAGTAAATCAGAGAAAGAGAAATATTGTATGATATCACTTATATTGAGAACCTAAAAAGACATTATACAAATGAATTTATGTATAAAAGAGAAACAGATATACTGACTTTGAGCACAAGCTTATGGTTACAGGGGGGAAGGGTGGGGAGAAGGCTAGTTTAGGAGTGTAAGACTGACATGTACACACTGCTACATTTGAAATGAATAATCAACAAGATTCTATGGTATATAGTACAGGGAACTCTGCTCAATATTGTGTGACAACCTAAATGGGAAAAGAATTTGAAAAAGAATAGATATATGTGTATGTGTACATCTGAAAACATCACAACATTATTAATCAACTATACTCCAAAATAAAATAGGAAATTTTAAAAAATAAATTAATAAAAGTAATAATAGAGGCCAACCCTGCCTGAGGGCAGCGCTACTGGAAGATAAGGTAAAGGTCACACTTGGCACAGATAGCATCTGCTTCTCAACCTACGCCAAGAAGGGGACAGGATCTCCTCCACCTTATGCTCCTGATCCTTGGCTTCCCCTTCCCCTGCATTATAGCTACAAGCAGTTCATGTTCAGTAGAAAAACAAAGATGGAAGGGGAATTTTTTTAAAGCAACTTCTACTCTCTGCCATCAAAACAAATCCTACCCTTCCCCACTCCCTACCCTATCTGTGGAGCAGAAAGCCCTGGCCACCTGCTTGGAATAGGAGTTGAGAAGAATATCCAGCCAGGACTTTGACAAATAGCCCCATGCATTTTCCTGCCAGGTTATTATAAATCTTTCTCACCAAGGGCCTTGCTGACATCTTGTAGGACCTGAGACTGGTCCCTTATGTTTGTTTATTTATAAAAGGCAATATAGATTTCTCCTTGGTCAGAGATGTCTACTTGAAGCAATCCATAGAAGTGACAACACAGGAGTTCTTCCATGATTGGTCCGTCACTCTATCAGGAGGAACAGTCCTGGCGAAGCCAGATGAGAGCGGAGATCTAGCTCCAACAGTGGGAGGGTGGACTCTGCCGTGTGTCACCAGGACACTGGTCATCAGAGTACAGTTCTGCATCTCCTGAGCCTACCACATGCTGTTTGGTGGTGCTTGAGAAATACAGACACATGGGGACCCAGGGTAGATTGCAAGAGGCCCCAAACACCATCCTGGAATCCAGAGATGAATGTCCGGACAGCTGAGGAATAAGATTGTCAAGTCCAAAACAATCATGGTCTCTGTTTTCCTTCTTCTTTCCCCACATCCCTTCTCCACTAATCACCAGACATTCATCAAAATGGTTTAAAATACCTCCAGAAAATTTAAACTAAACTCTTAACCCTAAAGAGTTAACCCATAACGTGTATTAAATAAGCATAAATATGTTTCAAACAAAAGTCAGTGGTCAGGGGGGATTTTAACAAAGCTGTCTAGCCTTTCTATTCTATTGAGGTTATCTCTTTATACCGAGGATAAAAATTTTTAAAACAAATGTCGGGCATGGATATGGGATCTGGAGGGTTTCAGTAAGCCTCCACTTGCCAGATTATCAATGATAATGACATATCTCACCAGTTTATGATAAAGGCAAACTTCATGAGGTAATGCACACATTTAATGAATGAACCTATAATGAAAAAAACATTGGCAGCATTAGGCTGGCAGGAAAATGAGTTTGAAATAACAAGTACAAACCACTCCCTGGGCTGGGATTATGAGAAATAGAGTTTGTTTTTAGAGCATAAATGCAATACCACTGCTGCGATTACCCAGAAAAATGAAGCTAAACAAAAGTCTATTTTGAGAGGCACAGAATACTGAAGAACCAGAAATCCATCCAATCAGATTCACCAAGTCCTGAGCAAAGAACAGGTAGGTGACTGCCATCATTATGGACTCAGAACCTCAGTGGACCTTTTCGCCTTTACCTAGAGCACCACACAGTTGAGAGATCAGGGTGGGACTTTATACATGTTCTAAAGCCAGAACTCCATGCTTTTTTTACTGGCTATGATTAATGAGTTCCAGCTACTAGTTTTATGTTTTTTCTTTGGTCGGCAAATGAAAGATAAGTCCTGTGGAAGAATTGAGTGTTCAGTATCTCCAGGAGCTTGGCAAATGCCAGCTCCGTGATCCCCACAGCACTTATAGCAAGAAAAGTACTTGAGGCCTTAGGAAGTGAGTCAACAAGCATTAAACAGGCCTACCAACAGGTTGTACAAAATGTTCTCTGGGTGTGAGGAAGTTAGGCTTCCCCCAGATCCCAGGTAGAAACAACAGTAAGGATGTTTTCAGAGTCCCCATCCTCTCTGAAGGAGACATAGATGGTGTGTGAACTGACATTGTCTCCCAGTGATCTGGGCTTCAGAAACACAAAATCTTGTATTCATCCATGAGGAGCCAAAGACTGTGAAACTGCCAGAGGTATCTTGGGCAACTTGGCAGGACTACAGATGTTAAAAGAGGTGATCACTCTCTAACATATAGAGTGGTGGTTGAGAGCTCAGACTTTATAAATGACTCATTTTATCCGTGAAATCTGCCTGAATCTGGGCAAATTCTTTATCCTTTAAGCCTAAGTTTCCTTATTTATAAAAAGAGACTAGCAAGTGTACCTTCCTCCTAGAACACTGGTTCTTAGGTGAGGCCATTTGTATTGGAAGGGACATTTGGCAATGTCTGGAGACAGTTTCAGTTGTCAAAGCTGGGGTAGGGGCTGGGAGATATTATTGGGATCTTGGAGGTAGAGACTGGCAATGCTGCTAAACATCCTGCAGTGTATAAAACTCCTCACAACCAAAGACTATTAGGACAAAACAGTCAACAGTGCCAAGGCTGGAAACATCTGCCCTCGGGTTGTTTTGAGAATTCAGTGCAATGCTCCGTGTAGAGGGTGTGGAGAAAAAGGAAATCATCTACGCTGATGGTGGAAATGTAAATTGATGCAGCCACTATGGAAAGCACTAAAAACTAAAAGTAGAATTGTCCAGAAATCTACTGGACAGGAGTGGATATATGCCCAGGAGTGGGATTACTGGATCCCACTCCTGGGCATATATCCAGACAAAACTCAAAAACACATGTACCTCTATGTTCATAGCAGCATTATTCACAATAGCTAAGTCAGGGGAACAAGCTAAATGTCCATTGACCGGTGAATGGATAAAGAAGATGTAGTTCATATATACAATGGAGTGTTAGTCATAAAAAACGTGAAATATTGCCATTTACACAGCACATGGATGGACCTAGAGATTATCATACTAAGTGAAGTAAGTCAGAAAGAGAACTAGAAATACCGTGTGGTATTTACATGTGGACTCTAAAATACGACACAAATGAACTTAGTGGAGGACAGTGGAGATAGTGGAGGATAGAGAAGCCTAATGTGCTGCAGTTCATGAGGTGGCAAAGAATCAGACATGACTTAGCAACTGGACTGTGAACAGGAGAACTATATTCAATATCCAGTGATAAGCCATACTGGAAAAGAATATGAAAAAGAAAGTATATATATATATATGTGTGTGTGTGTAACTGAATCACTTTGTTGTATAGCAGTCATTAATACATTATAAATCGACTATACTTGAATAAAACAAATAAAAAAAAAATACCATACTCCATGTAGAAGCTCTTAAAAGAGGATGGATATCATAGTACCAAAGTAAGTCTTCTGTTATTATCGTGGATTTCCTTTCATAAGACATTACACTGTCAACTTCTAGATGAGTCAATTAACTGTAATAGATACATGCGCAATTTGTTAACAAACATAAATAACTTGCACCCTATGGGCATTACTTGTCACACACACACTAATGTCAGGGCTCTGCTCTAGGAGAACAAGGCTGCTCCATCTGTGATAGGCCTGATGTGGGCAGAGCTCGGGATCCCGAGCAAAATGTCAAGGCTCCATCCAGACTAGAACTGATTTGAGAATCCAGTGCTGAAGGAAGCAGCAGCTGCCACAGCAGGGCTATAACCCATCCATTCTGTCCTCTGGGTACTTGATGGGGAAGAGAGAGTGCCTCTCTCTCTGGGCCTCAGCTTAACTGGCCTATTTCATGGCTCGACAAACATAGGCTCCTCAGCTACTTTTATATCCTTGACTGAGCTGTAAGTGTCCAACGGTGTGACATAAAGCAAAGCCGGAATGTTATGCTTCAAGGGCAGTGTGTAAAAAGAGGAAGGCCTCCCAGACAGCAGGGCCAGGCTGAGGCCCCTGATAAGGCCGATGGTGGAGCAGCAGGTTTCCTGAGACCCAGGGGGTCCTGAAGTTGGTGGGGCGGTTCTGTGGATCTGTTGCCTCTCAGACTTCATTCCAGCCCCTTTTGGGACCTAATGTCAAGCAGTGGGTCTTGCTACTGAGAGAGGCCTTTCTGTGGTGCTGATGCTCTTCCAATATCTTTTCCAAAGCCTAAAGTCCTACAAATCTCCTCAGGTTCAGAGAATGCTAGGGAAGACTCGAGAGTCCCATGGACTCCAACAAGATCAAATCGGACAATCCTAAAGGAAATCAATTCTGAACATTCACTAGAAGGAGTGATGATGTATTCTGCCTGTAGTCCGAGTTCCCGGTCGGGAAAGAAGACTCCTCGAAACAATGCAACTTGCAATAGGGGAATTTATTACTGACTCGAGCCAGGGCCTCCCGCCCTCACCAAGGGTGTGAGGACGAAAAGGCCCCAAGCCCTAGTTCTCTCGGGTATTTATTAGGTCAAAAAAAGCAGCAGGTAGTTGGCGCAAGCGGATTGGTTACACAGTAGGTAGTTGGCACAAGCAGATTGGTTACACAGTTGCAAGGTAATTTTTGTTGGCCCAACGTGGGGCTTTCAGCTTTCCCCTGATAGGTTCCCTTTTTCTTGCTAGGCATATGTTGATTGGCTGGCTCCAGGAGGCCTGATAATTATGTTACCCCGGGAAACCAGGCCTACTCCTAATCTAAGCTGCCTGTCATGGCATTAGCCATGACAGCCTCACAGATGAAGCTGAAACTCCAATACCTTGGTCACCTGATGAGAAGAGCCAACTCATTGGAAAAGACCCTGATGATGGGAAAGATTGAAGGCAAAAGAAGAAGGGGACAGCAGAGGATGAGATGGTCAGATGGCATCACGGACTCAATGGACATGAATTTAAGCAAATTCTGGGAGGTAGTGTAGGACAGGGCAGTCTGGCATGCTGTAGTCCATGGAGTCGCAAAGAGTCAAACACAATTTAGGGACTGAACAACAACCGATCGAGAAGATGCTTGTCTGTCATCTCCCAGACACTCTTCCCAGCCACATGTGAGGCTGAAATATCTCTGATGACTAAAGGTCTAAAGACCAAAGGTATCTGAAGAAACTTGTTATCATTGGGGGGTGTGTTTCTGTGGGGCCACTACCTACTAGATGTCCTGCTTCATCCTTAGTGAGAAATGAAGTCCAGTCACCTTCTCTGGTCCAGAGAGCATCACTGTCATGGGTGCATTTCTATGGAGACACTGCCTTCCATGGGCCCCTCTAGTCTATCATGAGGTTTATAGTACAGCAAGCCTCAAGTCCAGAAAGCTCTGACCTTGAGGGCTACACTTATGTGGGTTCTGCCTTCAAATCACTCTTCCAAATTTTGTCAAGACCTAAAGTCAAGCACCAGATCTTCACAGGCTCAGAGAATTCCAGTATTAAAGAGGACTTTACTCAGAAACTGTTTATGTAAAAGATGCCCTTCCAGTCTTTGGAAGTCCTAAAGACAAGCAAGAAGGTTCCTCAGATTCAGAGAGCACTCCTGAGGAAGGGATCTGTTCCAAGGCATAGCTGCCTCTCAGACATCTTTCCCAGGCCTTGAGGAGGCCTGAATACCATCAAGACATTTCAAGGTCAGAGATCTCTCCTGAAAAGTAGAAGACTTCTGAAGAACAGCTGCCACCCAAAGACCCTCTCCAGGCTTCTAGAAACCTCAAGGTCAGCAATAGATCTCCTCAGCTTCCATGAGTGGTATTGCTGAGAGAAGAATGTTTGAAAGTAACCCTGGGAGCTGGTCCCCATCAAGAGACCCAGATTCTCTTGACAAAGCCAAGAAACCCAGCCAAAGCTAAGACTCTGAGTGAAAGTGTTAGTCACTCAGTAGTGTCTGACTCTTTTCAACCCCGTGAATTGCAGCATGAGCCTTGCTTATGAGGCCCCTCTGCCCATGGAATTCTCTAGGCAAAAATACTGGAGTGGGTAGCCATTCCCTTATCCAGGGGGTCTTCTCAACCCAGGGATCAAACCTGCATCTCCTGCATTGTAGGCAGATTCTTTACCATCTAAGCCACCAAAACTCTAAAGATCTCTTTTAATGAGTATCCCAAGAGCGTCTTGCTTCCAAACATAGAACTTGTCATTTCTGCCTGGCAAAGATCCATTTCTGAGGTTTCTTATTTCAAAGAGAAGGTCATCAGTAAAACCTGCCCAAAACTCATAAAGTCCAGAATCATTTATCAAAGTAACCAAAGAGAATGCCATAGAAGATGGCAGTCTTAGGGTATCCATCAAAGAAACTGAAATTCTTGAGAGGGGTGATTGAAACTTGAAGCAGAGTCATGGAAACTCTCTCTTTAAAATTTTCAGTACAGTCACTGAGTAAATACAAGCAATTTACTTCAACTCTCTGGGCCTTGTATTCTTATTTATAGAATGATACCAAGTATTAGATATGGGACACCTAGTGAAATTTGAATTTCAGTATAAGTATGCCCTAAATGTTGCATGGGACTTCCTCATATTAAAAAATTGTTGTTTATCTGAAATTTGAATTTCCCTGGATGTCCTATAGTTTTATTTGTTAAATCTGGCAATCTTAGATGGATGGACTGTGGCTAGGGGATAGGTGGACAGATGAGTGGATGAGATGGGATAGGTGATGGAGATAGAACCTTTGGGATAATTTTCAGTGGTCAAGGGGTATGTGCCTCTGTGTATATGGGAGAGTGGATGTGAGTGTTGTGTGAATCTGTGTGCATTCCTCAGAATTAGACCAGCAGAGGAAGGCATATGATGAGAATTTGAAGAGATAGTCCAGTGTAGCGAACAAAACATCTGCTGCTAGGGAGATGAGAATGTGAACATTTGCACTGTGATCACAGCAGTGGCTTGATAAATCACACAATCTCTCTATTATACAGGGTTTCATATTAATGTAGATAACAACGTCAGTTTTATTTCCACCACACACGAGAACAAGGTCACTTGGGCATTACTTATAAATTCCAGAATTGAAAAAGAGGCAAGGTACAGGTATTTTTGTTACATTATGCCAATGAGAAGGAAAAAATCAGAAAGCCCCGGGTAAGCCTGGGATTTCTTTCTAGCATCTTTGGGAAGCACTGGTTAAATAATGATTCCAACCGAATATAGGATGCACTTATTGCAAGCCATACTTTGCTTCTAAACCTTAATTCACACACCTGAGTGTTTCCCTCGTTAACTGCACACATCACCCTCTCACTGCCCCAGAGGAAATTAGTAAATTCAGACATCAGCTGTTTCTTTGCTGTGTTTAACGGGAAGCCTATTGCAACCCAGTGACTCCCCAAAATTTATTTTTTCACAAGTGCCAGCTCCAGCGGGATCCAGGCTGGGACTGTGTGCCCATAAAAGCTGGTTTCTTTCTGTGGTCGTATTTGTATTGAATTGGCAATGAATAGGGCTCTCTATATCTTTGGAGGTAGAAGTCCATTACATTTCATTGGGTCTTTGTTAATTTGCTAATAAAACCAAAAACCGCCCAAGAAATAAGAACAGTGGAGGGTGGCGGGGTTAATCCTTTAAGTGATACTCTCAGAAGCCTCTGAAGCATCCTCCTACAAGTGATCAAATGCCCATAATCCAAAGCAAGCATGGATTCGGAGTACAAAAACAGGGGAGACCCCCAGAGAGGGAACAAGTAGAGACGACTCTGGCCAGGTGGTGAAAGCAGATGGGAGACTGTTTGAACCTAATGACCCAGCTTGGAGACAGGGCATCGCATGTCACCTTCTATTGCAGGCAGCCTTACCGTGACTGTCATGAAAATCATGAAATAATCATTCCTTCCTGGTCATTCACAAAGGACTTTTGCATACAGTAGCTCAGTTCATCCTTACTGGATTGGTGAGAAAACCAAAGCTCATAAAGGTAAAATAGCTTCCTCTAATGCATATGAGAGGCAGTATTCAAAATCAGGGCTATTGAACAGGACCAGGACTCAGCAGTACTTTCCAAGTGGTGTAAATTAATGCCTGCCAAAACATGACCTTCGTCCTCTTATCTACAGTTGTTGAAATTCCCACTGTTAGAGTCCCCTTAGGGGATAGAGAGGAAACATACTCTATCTTGTATAACCTGGGTTAGGTTGTGCCAGGGAAAGAAAATAGGGACCAGTTCTTTTTGGATCTTTCATCCTTGATGTCATCTTGGGAGGCCACAGTTCCATCATGGAAAATGTGATTTATTGGCATTCATTCATTTGTTTATATGATCATTCATTAAAAAAGTAATTAATTAATTAATTAAGTTTCTGTAGGCCAGAACCTGTTCTAGCTACTGTGTGCTCAGTGGTGAATAAGAGATGGCACTTGCTCTTGTGGGGCTAAGAACATGACAAAAGGGACAGACATTAAAGAAGGAAACAAAGGTCTAAGCATCTCATTAGTCACTGTGAAAAGTGCTGCAAGGGATAAAGGGACAAAAGTGCTGTGAGGGTGTTTTACAAACAAAATACAGAGGTGGCTAGCACAGTCTTAGTAGGCCTCCCAAGGTGGTAGGTGACCTGATGAATGAGAAAGGTCCCTCTTACACGAAGAGTGAGGAGAAAAACTTGAGTGGAGCCTGGAGGGGAGAGAGGTCTGTCCTTTCCAGCAGCTGGACCAAGATCCTTGGAGTTAGAAAGAAGTGAGGGGACAGTGAGAGAGAGGATGGTGGGGCTGCAGAGGAGGAGGAGCACCGAGAACCAGCCTGGGCTACTTGCGGCCAACAGTGGAGAAGGGAATCACCAGAAGGGCAGGATGGAGGTAAACTTCAACTTTGCTCAGTTGCTGTGTGCTTACGGTGGACCAGACAACTACACTGGTAATTTATTCCCCCAACTTTGAATACTCTATCACTAATCCTGCTGAAGCTGAAACTCCAATCCTTTGGCCACCTGATGCAAAGAATTGACTCATTGGAAAAGACCCTGATGCTGGGAAAGATGGAAGGCAGGAGGAGAAGGGGACGACAGAGGATGAGATGGTTGGATGGCATCACTGACTCAACAGACATGAATTTGAGTAGGCTCCGGGAGTTGGTGACAGACTGGGAAGCCTGGTGTGCTGCAGTTCATGAGGTTGCAGAAGCCGGACAAGATTGAGTGACTGAACTACTCAAGGTGCCTAATCCCGCCTCCATATCTACATTATAATAGTACTTGATGAACATTTCCTGAGTTTTTGTTTTGCAGATGTAAAAAAATCTACCCCTCTCCAGCAAATGGAAGATGTTAACTACTTGGCCTTCAGCACCTAGCTCCAGGTCTCCTGGAGCCTAAGAAACTGACAGTGTTAACCCCTGTGACACCACTCTGCTACCTCACCCTTAGCCAGTCAGAGTTGTGCACAAGCTGATCACAGATCCTGTGAGCCCCCTCTTTCACCTGAGTTTGAAAAGTGCTTTGCTGAAACCCTTTGGGAAGCTCTGGGCTTTTTAAAGCAGGAGCCACCCGTCTTCTTGCATGACCCTGCAATAAACCTTTCTCTGCTCCAGACTCTAATATTTCAGTTTGTTTGGCCTCACTGTGCATCGGGCACACAAATTTGCTTTAACAATGGTAAATGACCTTCAGTTCCACATGGGAACAGGGGAAAAACACAAGCTGCCGACTAGGTGTGTCAAAAATATTTTCCCAAGCACCAGATGGAGACGCTGCCCTAACTGGAAAGCTTCTGGCCACCTGCGGAGGCAGTTCTCTGGTGCCAGTCCCACTTTTCTCCCACTGCTTTGTTGGCTGTTTGGGACTCAGGAAGTGCCCCATCTCAGTGTTGGCTGGTGGATCAGTAGAAGTAACTGATTAACAGCTGTGGCTGTCGAAGTTCTGGAGTTTGGTTTTCTGCAGCCTGAAAGGGTGCTTGCTTTATGATTTTTTAATTAGAGTGTCAATAGTGCAGGCCCATAAACCTCTTGATTGATTGCTGACAGGTGTGAAAGTTTGCACTTGCTAGAAAAGGCACCGAGTCTTCTGTTATCTCCAGCTTCTGTTTTCTCAGGCTCCCCTGGCAGCTGATTGGGTTGACACACAGGGCGACATCCAGCGAAACTGCCACATGGAGGGCTTATCCTCCGAACTCTCCAATTATCTCCTGTGGAGCATCTTCTTCTCTGTCACTTCCCCTTCTTCTTTAGGAAACCACAGTAGGACCTCAGCCTGGTGAAGAACTCCTTACAATGTCTCTGTTGTTTCAACCATGCCCCATGCTCTGATTTCCCTTCTGACTGTATCACACATTCTATGGGCTTCACTTCTTGAACTGCCAAGAAACAGAAATCAATTTAAGTATTTATTAATGGATTCATTCGGTCAGCAAATATTAAGTGTGGCTTCAGCTACAATACACGCATTATTTCAGCTGTTTGAGAGACAGCAAAGAGCACACTAAAGTCCTTGCCTTCTAAAAGGGGGAGATAAAAAATATACACATCACCAAATAAGTTAAAAAGATCATTTCAAATGCTGATAAGTACTATGGAAATGATAAAATTGGGGCATACAGAAGAGAGTCATCGGGAAGACCCTTTGGCCAAAAGAGCAGGAGTTTCAGTTATTTTCTGCATCTTTCTCCATGAGGCCCCTCACTTCTGTTTTTCTTGGAAGATCTGTTTTATTCTTCTTGTTCTCACACCATATTGATTTCCCTATCCATATGACAAAAACAAAAAAGACTATATCTCTTTTCACATTGATTCAGTACAAGCAATCAACAAGGACCAACTATCCTCCCTGGCTCCCTGCTCCTAAAAAGTAAAATCTGATTGGTTCAGCTTGGGTCAGTATTCCTCTTGATGAAAATCATCCTTGAGCAAATCTAAGTTGCGTCAGCTATGAGTGTGACCTAAGTCCCCATTGTTGTGGGCAGAGAGCATTTATTCTACAGAAGAGGGAGAGGATGGCTTGGGAATATGCCAACTAGTAATCTTGCTTATGGATAATTGTTGTATTGTAGACTTCTCCATTCCTATATTAGAGAGGCAAAAATCCCAGGAAAGAAGTAATAGAGTCCTCAACTGAGGAGGGGGAGTACATGAAAAAGAAACAGTGGGACTTTTAGAACCAACATGTTTGGATAAACTGAACTAAAGCTTAGAATTTGAAATCTGGACATCTCGAGGAAGACACCTGAAATAAAATATCATGGCTATTTAATATACTCCTAAAGTTCTCCGGAAAAGGAAGAAATATTGCTTTTCAAAATATTTTGATATTTAAAACTTCTCAGTTCCTATCTTCTTTAATTGCTTCATGTGCAAATGAAGCAAATTTCCTGGGTTGACGCACAGGGCGGCACCCAGCAAAATTGCCACATAGAGGGCTTATCCTCTGAACTCTCCACATCTCCCGTGGAGTCCTCTATGTCACGTCCGCTTCTTCACGAAACCACAGTAGGACCTCAGCCTGGTGAGGGCAAATGCTCCAATATTAGGTGACAGCATTTATCTGAACCTGTGTAATCATTCATAGTGCACATTTTACTCAAACTACTGTCCTGGTTTAGAAGATAAATTAAAAATCTTCATACTCCTAGGGCAGTATGATAAAGGAAATCGTGTCTATTATTATTTCAAACATCAAGAAACAATATAGGACAACTTTTAAAAAGTTTCTAGGTGACTTGGAATTTGAGATATTAAGTGGGCTTTCCTGGTGGCTCAGTGGTAAAGAATCTTGCCAATACAGGAGTCGTGAGCTCAGTCCCTGGCCCAGGAAGATCCCCTGGAGAAGCAAACAGCAGCAAACTCCAGTATTCTTGCCTGGGAAATCATATTGACAGAGGAGCCTGGTGGGATGTACAAATAGTCAGACATGACTTAGCGACTGGATAACAGCAACAAAGTTTCTAAGTGATGGTGGTCACTCCTCATAGATTTTGAAGATAATACAAAACTCTTCTTGTACAGTGCTGGTGGCATCGTGGTAAGCATAACTGCTTGCAAAATTCTTTTTATATTATTATGCTTTCCCTGATCCTTACTCTGTCAGGTAAGTGGCTCTACCTTAATGTCTAAGTTTTTATTCCCAGAGGAAAAAAGGGAATGAGAATGCATCATGGCCTTTTGGTAAAATGACAGTTATTACTATCTTTGGCCAGAAGAATATTTTTGACAGCAAACCAAAGACCGAGCAGGGTATTATCAGCTTTTCAAACACTAGAGTGAAAAAGTAAATGGAGGGAGGATTTGTGTGTCATTCAGCAAAGTTTTAGTGTCAGCCATAACAGTTCTTAGTGGAAAAATGTTTAATACCCTTGAGTTAATCAAAACTAAATTCCTCATAAATGACTATTTGATAAAAGGAAAGAATTGTCTGTGAGTAACTTATCCTACAATGTAGAATTGCTCCCCAATTCCAAAGAATGAAGTAAAGCTGATTGAGAATATTCTAAGTACAGTGTTAGAGTTTTGATAAACACAATAAAATCTCAAATACCAGATTGCTCAGTAAGAACAACAATTGGATAACTTTGGACAAGTTGATCCCCACTGATTATTTTTCCCCAGAGGCTTAAAGTGTGAATAGAACATTCTGGCATTTCACTCTCTCATCAATTTCCACATATTACGGTTTTCAAATTTCTCATACCCTTGTATCCTATTATCTTCCTTTATCTTTCTTGGAGTCTATTCCAGGAATCACTCATGCATAAAGATTATGTGAGAAGCCTTCATCTCTAACACTTTTTTCTAATTGTCAAATTTGCAGTAAAAAGATTATAGCTAGTGAGTATCTAGTGATCCAACTTTTCATAAATGCTATGGCAATTTCTAGAGCAATCATGACATAGTTTGCACTAGACTGCCCAAATAATCAGGTGCTTTCCAAATTTTAAAAATCTGAGCATATCTAATTGGTTCATTTTGATAATGGAAGGCAGGAAAAAAAATGTGTCATTGGAAATGCAAAGCCAGTGTTCAATGGAGACAATTTCTTCATCCTCTTCATTGATTTAAGCTTTGTCTCTTTTTTTTTTTTTTTGAGTCACAGGCCAATCCTAAGGTTAGAGGGGATGGCATAGCTTAATGGTTAAGAGTGAATATAGCAAAAAAAAAGAAAAAAAAACAGATTATAGGTACAGAGAACAAAATAGTGGTTACCAGTGAGGAGTGTGGAGGGAGAGGGGAAGTATAGGAGTAGAAGATTAAGAGGTACAAACAGTTGTGTATAAAATGAATAAGCTACAAGGATATATTGTACAACACAGAAATATAGCCAATATTTTACAATAAATAAAAATTGAATATAACTCTAAGACTTGTGAATTACTATATTATACACCTATAACCTATATAATTTTGTACACGCACTATATTGCAATAAAAGTAAGTCAATAAATACAAATAAACAGGAAAATAATTTTTAGTTTTTGTTTTAATCCATGAGTTAGAGTTACAATGCCTATGTTCTAAATCCCAAGCTCTGCAACTTGCTATCTGGACAGGATTCTCAATATCTGTTAGTCTCAATTTTTTCATTTGTAACATAGAATATCTATTGTACCTATTCCAGTGAGTTAAATCCATATTTAGCACCAACACAGAGTCTGGCATATGGTGGAAACTTAATAAAATATCCTATTACATGAAAGAAAAAAAAAAAAAACTAGAAGATAAAGAGCTTGGATAATCAGCCCCTAAATATCTTAGACTAAGACTTTCTCCTCCAGCAGATCTTGGTATCTGCTGACATCCTTTCTTTAATTCACGCCGCAGTCTCCATCTACAAGCTTAAAATTCTCTATCTTTTTGGCCCAGACTGAACACCATTCCCCGAGGAGGCTGCTAATTCATTCAGGCCAATGGAAAACAATCATTATAAGCAATTCAAAGTTCCCTTTGGACTTCCTCTGGGATGTGGATACAACCACTTTATTATTTCCTAGATAAAGGGTGACATCAACCCTTGTAACGTATTAAGGTTGACCCAGAATTAGAAGGAAACGTTTTCACATAGTTACATTTCTTACCACTATATTCATGTCAGGAAGATTTCAGACATGATTCCTTCTGGTTCACTTTACCAAGTATCCAACAGACATGTCTGGGACATGGCACAAAGATTTGTCAAGTTCCCCAGAATTACATTTTTGGAATGTGTTCTTTTGATTCATCTGAGGTGACTGCTAACTCAGTTAAACACAACTAAACTTGTTGACATACAAATCTTGATTTATTTATACTGATCTTCAGTCTGGCAAGTTTTTTCTCAATGTGGTACTGGCAGAATTCTGGTTTTTAAAAGAATTTCAGGTTCAAGTCAGTTTTAGACTTAGAATTCTTGAAAATTTGCCCAATGACCCAAAATGCCAGTTACTCTTCAAAGCATAAATTCTTTTGTAGAAGTAACAGCTACTGAAATCTGAGAGGAATTCATGCTTTTTTAAATTTATGGTATGACAATGTTATAACATTGGTAGTTTTTGACAAATAGAATTTTCTATCTAGCTTCTAAGAATATTTTCTCACTACAACTGCTGTTCTCTACAATTAAGTGCCTTTAAAGACCTCTCTGAAAAGCCATGTCTCCATGTTTCTCTTGGGCAAACACAGTTTTACAGATAATCCAAGAAAGGCCTCAGTGGTAATTGCTCTTCACAAAATTATGAGGTTGTAAAATGTCTATTTTTTGTCCTTTTTTCACAAAGTTTATCAAAACTTCCTTTAAAAGTGTGGTTTTGTTCATTTTTCAGAGTTTACAATGGGTCTTTTTCCTAAAAAAGACTTTCAAAGATCCTCTAGCCTTTGAAAACATGAATGCTATGCTCCCTCTACCATTTTAATTCTATTCAACAGAATTAAGAGTTTGGATGGAAACACAAATTAATATATCTAAGAAGATTAGTACAAGATTCACTCCATGAGTATCAGTCACACACTAAGATCATTGAGATAGTAGGTAGGAGACACTATTTTCAGCATGTCTTTATTTTGTAAAGAAAGGAGAGCACTGTAAAGTGATCGTGTATTTCTATTCCATTTTACTGAAATCTTTGGTTAAAAAAAAAAAAAGGACAGAAAACATTAGGTCAAGCCTCTCAGGGTGTTCTAAGTGGAAAGAAAATTTATTTATTTATTTATTTTTTAAATCTTGCTGCTGACTGCCAGAAAAGTCACTTGATAGGACACAATTGCTACCAGTAATAAGACTGTGCATGAAAAACCTCATTTTTGGCACTACACTAAAGTTGAAAGTAGAACAAGGGTGGGGGAAATCACCTTTGTCAGACAGAAGGTTAGATGTATTAAAATAAAATCTTAATGGAACCAAAGTGAAGACCTGTATCACGTCCAAGACTTCTGGTGGGAAAGTTTCAACAGTGATGAATGACTTCCCAAATAAGACAATTAATGAGCAGTGCAATATTTCACAATAGAAACAATGTACTTTTGGTAGACCCAGAGAGACGTAGGAATATCCTTCACACCAACTCAAAGCGATCAAAATTTGTATTTGTTTGATTGCTTTAAATCCTTAATCTACTCCATCAACCTGGAAAAATCCAAGGGAGGAAAGTGTACAGAGTCTGAGCACTTAATTAAACATAATGGATTGTGTTACCTCAATCTTCTGTTACTTAAGTATGAATCGTGAAAAATTTTCTAACTTCATGGGTTTTTCCCTGAGTATTTCATTGAAATAAACTAAAACCACTTGCTATTTTTGCTTCTTCATTTTCCATTCACTGGACAAATCCTTTGAGTTTATTTTCAATCACCAACACAGATTAAATTTCTCCCTGTCAAGATATCAGCTCCATCCATTGGCCAAAGACAATGATAGCTTTCCAATTCTCATCCTAGTCTACATCTCAGAAGTAGTCAGTACATATGATCATTTCTTTCTTCTGGAGACATGTATCCTTTTGTCTTATCTGACTCTACTTTCTCCTAATTTCCCTTTATCAGGTCTTTCCAATTCAAGCTCCTTTTCCTCTGCCCTCTTCTGTATGTTCATTGCCCCAGGATCAGTCTTGGCCCCAGCTCTTAATCTATACTAAGTCCCTGTGCAAATTGATCTCACTCTATGACTTAATCTTTAAGCTATTCATTCAACTTTAGCTTTGATCACTTCCTTGAGTTCCAGGTTCATATTTCCAACTGCCTCTTTGACACCTCCAGCTGTATGTTAGTAGGGATCTCATCTTTGACTCTTTCCAAACATATGTCTATTCTTTCCCTCCTACTCATCTTTTAACATACATACTCACATCCTACTTCTTCAAATGTGCTTCTGTCCTCAGTCTTTCTCTATCTCAGTCACAAGTGTAGCATCGATTCAGTTGTTCAAGCCAAAGTCTTAGGAGTCATGTTTGAGCCTTATAGTTGTCCTCAAAGACTTGGCCATGAAACTAAAATACGCTTACTCCTTGGAAGGAAAGTTATGACCAACCTAGATAGCATATTAAAAAGCAGAGACATCACTTTGCCAACAAAGGTACATCTAGTCAAGGCTATGGTTTTTCCCATGGTCATGTATGGATGTGAGAGTTGGACTGTGAGGAAAGCTGAGAGCCGAAAAATGGATGCTTTTGAACTGTGGTGTTGGAGAAGACTCTTGAGAGTCCCTTGGACTGCAAGGAGATCCAACCAGTCCCTCCTAAAGGAGATCAGTCCTGGGTGTTCATTGGAAGGACTGATGCTGAAGCTGAAGCTCCAGTACTTTGGCCACCTCATGCAAAGAGTTGACTCATTGGAAAAGACCCTGATGCTGGGAGGGATTGGGGGCAGGAGGAGAAGGGGATGACAGAGGATGAGATGGGTGGATGGCATCACCGACTCGATGGACATGAGTTTGAGTAAACTCCGGGAGTTGGTGATGGACAAGGAGACCTGGCATACTGTGATTCATGGGTTCGCAAAGAGTCGGACACGACTGAGTGACAGAACTGAACTGAACTGAACCCTAATGCAATCCACTATCATGTCTTTTCTAATCCTGTAATGGCTTATTCAATAGTCTCTTTGTTGTTAATCTTACTCTGCACATAGCATCCCAAATCATCTATTTTAATATAACTCAATTTTACCATTCTGTTTAAAATCTTACTATTCTTTTTTTTTTTTCCCCCTACTATTCCTTTTATCACTTTTAGAGTAAAATCCAAAGTTCATTGTGGCCTATCAAGCTTTGCATGGTCTAGCTGGTGTCTAACTCTTCTCCCTAACTCATGCTATGTCCTATACCACCTATTCCATTACACTGAGCATTTCCTTCAACACAGCAAACTTATTCCTGTCTCATCTCAGGACCTCTGCACTTACACCTTTCCTTAGCATCTTTGAATGGCTATGTCTCGTTCCTTTAAATCTCATAATGAACATTACTTTCTAAAGTAATCAACCTCATTCCACTTTCCCTGTCACTATCGAAATAGTGGTTACCTCTGGGAAGATGAGAACAGAGAGTGCCTAGGAAGGTGAATGAGAGAACTTTGGAGGTAACAAGCTTCTGTCAACATGTTTGTGCATTTGTCAAACTCAAAATATACAAATCACTGAAGATTTGTATATTTCATTGTATACAAATTTAATTTCAACAAATGTCAATAAATATAGAACTCTAGTTAAAGCCATGAATGATGAAGCCTATAGGAGAAAATGTACTGATGTCTGAACTTAGAAATATTTCAAAATTCAAGTTATATTCGTAAGTAGGAAAAATGTATAGATTAAAAGTATGTGAAAAAGCAAATATAGTACAGTGTTAATGGTAGAATCTATGTGGTGAGTATATAGATGTTGACTAAAATTCACCTCTGCCACGTGCTTGAAAATGTTACATTAAAAACTTGGAAAATTATTTTTTGAAAAAATTTAAAGATAAGTCAACTAAAAATGATTGGATCTGATAAGATAGTTCAAAATGTGGCTGGATAAAATATAAATAAGCAAACAAAACTTTCTTTTATAAAAATTAAATAGAATATGTCATGGAAAATTAAGACTCAATTCAAAATAGTAACAAAAGCTGTAATATACATAAGAATACATTTGACAATGTCTGATAACAATACAAAGAAAATTATATCTCACTAAACTCACAAAAGCCGACCTGATATCTCACATTTCATTGTAAAATGAGTGATACCATAAACATAGAATGTTACAGAGACTACTATAAATTCAATGAAATTTCAATGAAAAAAATCCAGTGGAAACACTTGTTAATGTGAAAGCTCAATTCCAAAAGATATTTGGAAAAGCAAATGGGGAGGAATAATCAAAATTTGGAATAAAAATTAAAATGGAAGGGAGAACACTTTCGGATGTTAGCATAACTTATAACATTGCACTAATTAAAACAATATTTATTAATCAAGTAGACCAGTGGGACTAAATAGGCATCTCAGACTTATAAACATGGCAATTTAATGTTCTAAAAATGCCATTGTAAATCAAGAGACATAGGATTTAATGAAAAGCGTTGACACAATTAAGCTGTAATATATGGAATACTATAATGTTTAATAATTATATAAAATACACTCTTGATGGATTAAATTTCTAGTAAACATGATACAAAATAATAAAATTGCTAGAAACAAAGGAGAATTTTTTTCTATTATTGTGGTAGATTATATCTTTTTTAAGAAAAAATAATGATTATAAGCCATAAAAAATAAAGTTGACAAGTTTGTGTACAAAGTAAAAATTTCTATAAAAAATACACATTATAAATAAAGAAAAAGCAACATATAGAGTGAGAAATGTATCTGTGCATAGATAGTAACATAAAATGAAAGAAAGTGAAAGTGTTAGTCACTGCAGTCTTGTCTGATTCTTTGCAACCCCATAGACTATAGCCTGCCAGGCTCCTCTGTCCATGGAATTCTCCAGGCAAGAATAGTGGAGTGGGTTAAACATTTCCTTCTCCAGGAGCTCTTCTCAACCTAGGGATCAAGCGTGGGTCTCTTACACTGCAGGCAGATTATTTACTGTCTGACCTTTTAGAGTATAAATAAATGAATCATAGGAATAGAGCTATTTATTGCATATGTATTGATGTGAGCTGGTCCATAAAGAAGGTTTAGCACCTAAGAATTGATGCTTTCAAATTGTGGTGTTGGAGAAGACTCTTAAGAGTCCCTTGGTTCTGCAAGAAAATCAAACTTAGTCAATCCTAAAGGAAATCAACCCTGAATACTCATTGGAAAGACTGATGCCGAAGCTGAAGCTCCAATACTTTGGCCACCTAATGTTGAAGAGCCTTCTCACTGGAAAAGACCCTGATACTGGAAAAGATTGAAGGCAAAAGGAGAAAGGGGTGGCAGAGGATGAGATGGTTAGATAGCATCACTGACTCAATGGACACAAATTTGAGCAAACTCCAAGAGATAGTGAAGGACAGGGAAGCCTGGTGTGCTGCAGTCCATGGGATCACAAAGAGTTGGACAGAACTTAGAAACTGAAAAACAACAACAATAAATTGCATATGTAGACAAGTCTTATCTCCATCTTCCCTGCTGGCTAAAGAGGTAAAGAATCTGCCTCCCAGTACAGGAGACATGGGTTCGATCCCTGGATCTGGAAGATCCCCTAGAGAAGAAAATGACATCCCACTTCAATATTCTTGCCTGGGAAATCCCACGGACAGAGGAGCTTGGCAGGCTGCAGTCCATGGGATATCAAAGAGACAGACAGACTTAGCCACTAAACAACAACAAGAATAGATGCTAAATCTCATTAGAGAATCAGGAAAATATACATTGGGACAAAAGAGTCTCTCTTTTATTTTTTTTAGTCTGTAAAAATAAGGAAAATAAAATTCAAAAGAGATTTGACTACAATTTGTGTTAGGAAAATTGAAGAGAAAAACATTTTTCATACATTGGTGTAGGAGTACAAAAGAATTCTGAAAAGATAGTTTGCTAACCTATCAAATTTTAAAATATTCTTTTAATCACAAGCTCCAAGTCTACACATACATCTGTAATATGCAAGTGCATACAGATGAATGTGCAAGTTTATTTATTGCAGCATATTTAATAATACCCCAAATTGGAGAAAACTGACATTTGCAACTATCAGAAAGGGTTAAATAAATAAATGTTGCATCCTTAATATGAAATACTATATACAAATTAAAAGTTTGGACCTGGAAAGAGATTCATTATTTATTGCTGAATGGAAAAGGAATAAATTATAAAACCGTGTGTGCCTGATTGTTTACATTTGTTTAAAAAAATACTTTTTAAATGTGCAGAAAATGACCCAGAAATACAAAAACTAAGGTCTTAGCAGTGGTTTCCTCTGAGAAGGATGTGTACTGGAGGACTGTTAAGACAGAATCATTTCATTTTTCTATATTTCGTTTTGGATTTTTATACATTCCCCACTCCCACTCCTCAAAACACAAACATTTTAAGAAAGTGTGCTATGACCCCAATGTTCATCCCAGCACTGTTTATAATAGCCAGGACGTGGAAGCAACCTAGATGCCCATCAGCAGATGAATGGATAAGGAAGCTTTGGTACATATACACCATGGAATATTACTCAGCCGTTAAAAAGAATTCATTTGAACCAGTTCTAATGAGATGGATGAAACTGGAGCCCATTATACAGAGTGAAGTAAGCCAGAAAGATAAAGAACTTTACAGCATACTAACACATATATATGGGATTTAGAAAGATGGTAACGACAACCCTATATGCAAAACAGAAAAAGAGACACAGAAGTACAGAACAGACTTTTGAACTCTGTGGGAGAAGGTGAGGGTGGGATGTTTCGAAAGAACAGCATGTATATTATCTATGGTGAAACAGATCACCAGCCCAGGTGGGATGCATGAGACAAGTGCTCGGGCCTGGTGCACTGGGAAGACCCAGAGGAATCGGGTGGAGAGGGAGGTGGGAGGGGGGATCGGGATGGGGAATACGTGTAAATCTATGGCTGATTCATATCAATGTATGAGAAAACCCACTGAAATGTTGTAAAGTAATTAGCCCCCAACTAATTAAAAAAAAAAAAAAGAAAGTGTGCTATGTACTTCTTGAGAAAACTTTATTTTAAAAAAAGAAGTTGCAGTGAAAGAAAAGGGAAGGGAGTGGGAGAAATAAGGAAGAAAAAGAGTTTTTAAAAGAAATGGCTGGGAAGAAGGAATCAGTGTACTGCAGAGAGGAGGACATGAGAAATATCTGGAGAATGAACAATGAGGCAGCTGAGTGATGAGATGTCAGGACAGCAAAACCTTCCTAGCTAATATGCTTGGACCCTGGAAAGATCACCTACTCTGAGCTCCACACTTAGGAAGGACTAGCATATCACGAATACACACCGTAACAAATATGGTGAGGAACTCATGGGCATTCTTTTGCTCAGGATCTGATGTCCAGTACTGGCCCAGGCTGAGGCTACAAATCCACTGTTGCAAACACCACTGAAACCCCAAGAGGGAAAATACTTCTCCATGTCTGTTCCTCGCGGCTTTAAAACAAAACGCAGTTTGCATCTGAAAAGCCAGGAAGGTTTGTGAATAATACTGATGCTGACCTCAGAGGAGACACTGCTTCAAGTACAGAACTATTTGAGCAACTAAAGCATCTAGTGAAGAGAAGCAAATGAACATATCAAATCCTTCCTCTAAGTCAGGACGAATGCCGTAGATTCTTACCTAACAGTGTATCATTTCCAAGTGTCCATTTTCTTACTTTTCCTCATTTCCCAATTTCCAATTCCTTCAACTTAATAGTTTTGGAAAAAGAGTGCAGCGTTTGGAAACTTTGTGCATAATGGTTGAAGGCATGTTTTTCAGCATTAAATAAGTCACAATTTTCTTAAATATGTGTATGCATGTTTATGTTCCTACACGTGCCATGCATAAAATATAATGCCAATTCCTTCTATTAGTGTGTAAATCTAGGTACTTTTTTTAAAGGTGAGGAAAATTACAATATGTATTAATAATCTGTGTGAAGAAGCTAAAATAATTTATAATAATTTATGATAAGAAATCCAGCTAAATATTCCAGCATGATATACAAAATTCTGACCTTATTTATAAATCTAAGTGTTAATGTAAGAATTTCGTTGGCAATTTAAGATGCTATTGCCACAGCAGAGCAACATTTCTAAAACTGAAATGAATACAACACTGAAATTAATAGACTGAGGTAAAGCTGCAAGTCACAAAAGGTTGTAAAATTTAGCATTAGTTCATAAATTATGTAAAATTCTTGAGCACAGTAACATAGTTGGTGATTTTGCTGAGATGAAGGAAAGAAATTTATTTAATGAAAGATATATAATAATCAATGAATCATTTGTGTCTTAGCATCATTACTCTTCCAACATCACTGTCACATCAGTAAAAGAGCCAGACATGAAATAATAATTGAATATAATTGTCATTCATATTTGACAACTTTCAATGATATAAAAACTTTAGCTTTACATTTTTCTATTTTGTTAGAAATATGTTATAAATATTTGTTATAAATGAGCATAGTCTCTATGTTATAAATGAGCATAGTCAAGGTTGGAGAAGTTTAAAAGAAATAAATCTTTTTTCACCAGGCCCTGTAGATTTCTAACATGGACCTCTTGCTAGTTTCTTCACAGCTGAAGCCCCCATCCAGCCTTCTTCCTTTCTGCTGCCACTCTGCATGCACACAGCCAACTGAACTATTAATCCACTAATGTTCCATCTGCTGGGCCTGATTATTTAGAATTCTATCTCCTAAGATTACTGTATTAACCACTGCAATGTGTAGGCATGGCACAATACTAACATCAGAAAGATTAAGTCCTTTGAGAAGATATCTGAAACTTCTTTTCTAGACTATAGATTTCTTGTGGAAGGAGTTGAGCTCTTTTCCTCCTAACTTATGAAAACGTTAAGCCAGAATTTGAATCTGGTTATCTAGGATTTTGTCTCAAGGGAAAGTTAACAGGCTATTTATTGTTTTTAAGGTCTAATATCATTTTGGAAAAACTATTTTCCAAACTTGGTCATGTCACTCATGCTCTTCTGCAATGTGATTGCTTTAACTACTGAATCTGGTGGAAGTAACACCATACCATTTCCACACAAGAGACCTTAACTGGCCTGCAGCTGTTTCACTAGTTGGTCTCCTGCCTCTTGGAATACTGTCTTAGAACAAAGCCCCCACGCTATGTGGAGCCCAAACCACACGGAGAAGCCACATGTTGGCGGTCTGGTTGCAAGCCCCAGCTGAACTCCCAGCTGACAGCCAGTATCAGTTGCCAGCTGTGGGGTGAATCGTCTTGGACAAATAGCTCAGCCCAGCTGAGCCCTCTGTGATAACAGCTTTGTCATCATTTGGGGGCAACCACATGAAAGACACCAAGCTGGAATTGCTCATGGGCCTCATCAACCCCCAGAACCATAAAAGAAAGGAATACATTGCTATTTTAAGTTCTGGAGTGGTTTTAACAATGCCAATAGATCATTGCATTGCTAGATTTTAAAGGGATTGGTGTAATCTGCAAGACGGGTTAATATTGAGTCCAATAGAAGGAAAGACTTGAGCTTGTTTCAGTGGAATGACTCTGAGGACAAACCTTTGGAAGGGATGTGTACACGAGAGGTCAATCTATGTTAATCTCAGGAAGGTAATGAGATTTTTATCAGCACAATGATGGGAAGAGAAGTCTCAGGTGAGTGATGGCTGGAAACCAGAGCAGTTCAAGAGCTGACCAGAAGCACTTCAATTGCAGAATGAGCTTTTTGTTTCACTTTCTGAAGGCAAAGTCTGAGAAAGTTGGGTCTGACTCTGTGTTTCCTATCTGCCTCACAGTTTTGCCAAAGGCACAACTTACCAGAGGAAAACGATTGGAACCCACAGTGGGAAAAAAAAAAGATGAAAAAGAATGAGTTCATCACATGGGCATGTACCTGAAGCTTGTCATTCAAGGATAATTAGACTTCGGTGAGAGGGGATGAAAGGCAGGATTCTTATCAGACAGCTGTGTTTTTTTTTTTTTTTTTTCACTAGAATTTGGTTTAGGGAAGAAATGTGACCTCTTCAAACTAATATCAACCATGCTAGCATCTCTTTCAAATACATAAACACCAAAATTAAGGGGAAACACCTTAGGGTAGAAAAAAAATGCATAACATGTCATAGGGGATTATTTCCTTTTCATTTGTAAGAAGTCAGACATGATTAATATCTGCCTTAACCCAAAAGGAGTAGTGTTAAGAAAGGGCTCTCCTAATTCTCCTGATCCTACCTAGTTAAACAACTTATGTGATGGACACTGATAAGGCCAAAACGACATTTCTCTGGAATGTGAACCATCTTTGCTCACAGCTAAAAAAGTGTATAAAATATGGTCTAAGAGGAACAGCATATCCTTTAAGATGATGAAAAGTTTAGGTTTATGTTAGGGTCTCACACTCCTGCTTGAGGGGAAGAAAGAAAGATAAACTTGACATGGGAAGTTTATCTGATTCCATTGAGGCCTTAACTAAAAATTCAATTCTTTAGATTTTTAATATGTGCTTTTTGTAATATTTTTAATATGTACTTACTTTTGCCCTCTGGATATTGGAGTGTGCTCAACACTGGATGAACAATTCAGTTCACTTCAATCTCTCAGTCATGTCCGACTCTTTGTGACCCCATGGACTGCAGCACACCAGGCTTCCCTGTCCATCACCAACTTCCAGAGCCTACTCAAACTCATGTCCATTGCATTGGTGATGCCATCCAACCATCTCATCCTTTGTCATTCTCTTCTCCTCCCACCTTCAATCTTTCTCAGTATCAGGGTCTTTTCCAATGAATTGGTTCTTCACATCAGGTGGCCAAAGTTTTGGAGTTTCAGCTTCAGCATCAGCATCAGTCCTTCCAATGAACATTCAGTACTGATTTCCTTTAGGATGGACTGATTGTATCCCCTTGTAGTCCAAGGGCCTCTCAAGAGTCTTCTCCAACACCACAGTTTAAAAGCATCAATTCTTTGGTGATCAGCTTTCTTTATAGTCCAACTCTCACATCCATATAAGACTACTGGAAAAACCACATCTTTGACTAGACGGACCTTTGTTGGCAGAGTAATGTCTCTGCTTTTTAATATGCTGTCTAGGTTGGTCATAGCTTTTCTTCCAAGGAGCTAGCATCTTTTAATTTCATGGTTGCAGTCACCATCTGCAGTGATTTTGGAGCCCAAAGAGATAAATCCTGTCACTGTTTCCATTGTTTCCCCATCTATTTGCCATAAACATTCTTTGGCATTTTATGAAATCACAGGGGCCTAAGACTGGTCCCAATCTCAATTCATTTGGAAGACTAGCATTACACTTTATTGTGAAAATGTCCTTTTATTTTTATTATTTTCATGGCTATTTTTTTAATGGACTAGGAAATTTAATTTTATCTCCACCACCCAATGTGTGTGCACACACATACATACACATATCCAACTCTGGTAGGATTTGTGAAACATCCAAAAAATATGAAAACAAAAATCTTTATATTCTGCAGTATATGAATGTGAACAACAGTATGGTGCAGTAATAAAAATAGTGTCAAATGAATGTTAATATTTTTCTCCTTATTTTGTGCAAACTTTGTGCAAACTCGTATAGTGATTAATTCTAGTTTTGTCTAGTTGACTGCAGAGCTAGCTTAAATCTGATCTACTGGGCAGATAGTCATTACCTACTCCAAGGGACCTTCCCAACTTAGGGATCATCCAGCCTACATCTTGTACTTCTCCTGCATTGGTGGGTGGGTTCTTTACCACTAGCGCCACCTACCCTAGGCAATTTAAATCAGACAAAGACAGATTATAATAAGATATCAAATTCAAAATCTACATATAGACCATGTAAAATCAATTTGTTCACAACCTCAGCTTTTATATTTGCTTAAATGCGACAAAGAATATACCAGTGATACTGCAGTTGTAGTTCTACTTTTACAGAAATATGTGTTCATTTTCTAGCCTTTATATTGGCTGATGAGTTTGATTTTGTTCAGTCTTTTGTATATGAGAGTGTGTATGTGTGTGTGTGTGTGTGTGTGTGTGTGTATGGTATTTTTCTCTTCCCCTCTTTGGAAAGTAGAACTCAATCCTCCTGCCTTGCCTCTCTTGATTGTCACTGAGTCTTTTCTGGAACTAATAAAATCAGATCTTTGCTTTATCTTTTGTTCATATTGCTAGCTTCCTGGATTTGCGTAGCCTAGGATACCCTGATATTGCCACTGATCAGGTTATTATTATATTTACAGTGATTTTGCCAGAGGAGGAAAATACTGTTGATCCTAGAGGAGGAATGAAAATGAAAAAGACTAGGTCTGTTTCTTTTTGGATAAGATGTGGGTTTCAAATCAGCAGGAAGGCAAAACCATAAAGGCAGTCTCCTGAAAAAATTATCTTGTCCATTTAAGATTGCACTTTTCTTTCTCTCTGTGACTATCCCTTAGCCTTCATGGAAAGGTTTAGGCATAATGAGAGGCAAGAGTAGCATTAAGTCATGTCACTCGTCCACTGAAAACAATAAAATACTATTTGAAGGTATGTACCATTGTCCACACAGTGCTGCTCAGAGCATCCTGTTAACTATTCCTTATCAGGTGTGGTTAATTAAGGAACTTGGGTCAGAAAGCAAATCAACTACATCAGCAAGCATGCTGTTTGGTTTTGTTGACCTTTTCTCATGGTAAGACTTTTTGAAAGTGAATAGTGTTCTGATTTACATTTTGACACAAGCATCTTCTTTCAAAGGTTAAGGTGGCTTACCAAGTAGCCTCAGCTGAGCACATTAGTCAAGACTGTCTTTGTTACATTGCAGAAACAAGCAATTTCTGTATCTCAATGGCTTAACCTAGCTGCTGCTGCTGCTGCGTCGCTTCAGTCGTGTCTGACTCTGTGTGACCCCATAGACGGCAGCCCACCAGGCTCCCCCTCCCTGGGATTCTCCAGGCAAGAATACTGGAGTGGGTTGCCATTTCCTTCTCCAATGCATGAAAGTGAAAAGTGAAAGTGAAGTTGCTCAGTCATTTCTGACTCTTCGCGACCCCATGGACTGCAGCCTACCAGGCTCCTCCGTCCATGGGATTTTCTAGGCAAGAGTACTGGAGTGGGGTGCCATTGCCTTCTCCAGGCTTAACCTAACCCAACCATAATTTCTCAACCGTGCTACCATCTCAAACAGATTGATGGGTTTAGCCCCAAGCAGACAAGTAGGGACTAGGCTATTGGAGACTCTGCTATATTGGATCTGAACTTTCTGAAATATGTGATCTCTTCATTTTCCATGACAGGAGAGATAACAGAAAAGCTGTACAGTCTCGACTACAGAAGTGACACAGGCCACTTCCATTTCTTGCCAAGAACTATAAGGTCCTACATGAGAGCAAAGAGGATGGAAAATGAAATGGTGGGGACAAACAGAATTGTTGGTGAGCAATAGAATCTCCGCCATGTCCTCCATCCCAAATTATATGCTGCTGGAATGATCAGTTCACCAGTGACAACTTTCACTTCTTCATACATTTGAACATGGCCCTAAATAGGATTAGAGAGGTGTATAGGTTACAGTAATTTCTAATTCCTTCCATTCTTTCCAGTCTAAAGCTAGTGTGGCATTCTCAATTCCTAACAGCATTGCTATAAATAGAAAAACTCATTATTGCGTTAAAATTTGAATCAGCACTAACATAATCATGTACTTTGATGTAATTGCATTCCTGAAGAGGAAAAATCCTCCTCGACCTCCCCTTGTTCAAGATCTTTCTGGACCTCAGCTACATCAAGGAAACCCCTCGAGTCTCAGGAGGGCAGCTCCATCACTGGTGGACTCATCTCCTCTAATATAGTTTTGGTAGGCTGAGCATCACTGGGCATCCACCCACTACCTCGGCCTTGTGCAGAATTTGCATTATCTAAAGATCACTCTGTAAGCTATGGTCCATTCGCCTTGGCAAATACTGTTTAAATATAGCATCCATAAATAAATGTTAAATAATTCATGAACATAATTTTGTAAATTCTGCTAGGCCACACCTCTCTGGGGGCATATTTATGAACATGCGTCAGCCCGGAATCAATGTGTCTGCCAAGCTCCTTGCCTCTGAGGCAGAATTCCCACATCTAGCCCCAAATGCTGCAAACAGCTCCGATTCCCCTTCAGTCGTCATCCATCATACTGTCACTTTAATTCAGATGCTGCTACTTGTTTTAATAACATACATCTTACACAAAGAATATTGCTAACACAAGAATCTTGGGGTAGATTTTTACAACCTCATAAAATGGTATTAACCCTCTGATCCCTGACGTTCTTTCCACGCAGCACAGACCTCAGGACGCTTCCCTGCCCCCTCTACTCCCTTCAATCTTCCTGATGCTTATCAATAACCTCCGTTCATGGGGGCTATATAGCACTAGGACCTGTCATCAATCACTGCAGTAAAAATATTATTCTTCCAGCATTGCCCTGAAGAATTATGGAAAGAATAAAAGTGTTATTGCAGGAATTATTTAGCAAACAATAGATGGATAAAATGTATTACGGTAAGTGTTAAATTATATCACCTCATTACCAAGAGCTGACTTCAGATAGCAGGAAAGTGGCTCGCTGCCTTTGCTAAGTAGTTCAGAAGGACAATGGGGAAGACCACAAAAGATTTCAAAAGGCAACACCAGTCTATGAAGAGTAGGATATGCCCTACTAAAGAGAAATATGCTTGGGAGAATTATTTGGAGTAAAAAACCTCTTCCTGGACTGTTTTCAACATTGCATGAAATTCACACATGAGCAATGAGTGTTTATATTTAGTTGTTGAATATAGAATGGCATTCTAGGAAAGAGGTTCTTTAAAAAAAAAAGATAGAAAAAGAATGTGTGGTCTCACCACTTCACTGCAAAGCACCCCCTCCTATAGCTCCTACACACTTCTCTAAATAAAGATGGGGGAGCCATTTGCATTGGTGAAGGAAATCTACGTATTTTAGTCAGTTCTAAAAAAGTGTACTGTACTAATACTTATAGCCTTTGCCAGAGTTGGAAAATATTGTTCCTGAGATGTCAGATTGAGCCAATTACTAAAATCAGGCTTGCATTTTAAATACTATTAAGGGTACCCAAACAAGGTTGGAAACAATGTTATTTTTTTAAACCAAGTAGTCTTTTATCAGTTAATGCAGATTTTTTTTTTAAGGCATAATGTTACACTGGGCTCCTGGGATTCATTTGATCAACATGATTAAATTATTTCCTTACTCAGCTAGAAGGAAATTACTAGTTACCAGACATTATGTGTCTGTTAATTATGTGCAATAAGGCTCTCTCCTATCACACCAGCTCCTGCATTCATGTTCTGTGCATTTTAAAGGCATTATCATTAAAAAAATTTAAATATTGAAAAGGGACAGCTATAATTTTGTTTCATCTATTTAATAAATAAGTAATCTGTGAAATCAGTGGTACAAAGTGTCTCTTTGCTCTTTGTATCAGCATAGACATTCTTAAGAAGAACATACGGAAAGATCCTTTTGATTTCTATATTCATAAAAGAATATTTCCCCGCCAGCTTTCTAGGGCAATGGCCAGGTCCTCTACCACTGAATAGAATGAATAATGAGCACCACCCCAAAAGAAATCTATGACTGTGTGGCTCTTCAGTGTAGAATCTGCTCACTTAGGGTGGGTGTTGGTGCTAAATTTACCTTCCCTCTTATAGCTCAATCTACAATCAAAGGTTTCAAAAGATTTTTTTTTTCAAAAGAGGAGACAACATATGGTAGTTAAGAGGCCTTATTTTGTCTCCTAATGAAATGATGTGCTTCTGTTTCATATTAAAGTGTTAATCGGTCTGAAATTAGGTCTCGCAAAAAGAATAGTGCTTTTAAAATGTTTAATATGATTCATTTTCCGCAGTCAAAGCCAGATGACTTTTATTTTTGTATCAAAAAGAGAAAGTGGAAAGCCAGCTCTTCGCCCCCTGAAGCCCCCACTTTTCCCCCATCTGCCCAGGCTCAAGACCCAGATCCAATAACCGGTTTATAGAACAGAAAGCTCTTTAGAGTCGGGGCTTGCACTGAAGCCTAGAAGGTTTTGTTTGAGTTTGAGAATCTTCACAGGTTTATGAAATCTCAACAAATATTTCAAAGAAGGAAGTTTCACATTTGAAGTAGGTGATCCTATTAGGCGCTGAGAGACGGCGCCTTTGTTGTGGGCACAGGCATCATTTAATGTAAGATAGAGCCGTGTCCCACTAATATGCCAAGACATCACTTTCATGCCAGAAACAGATAGGGCTGAACTTGTTTCATGCACTTTGGCTTTCATTGTTAATAATGAATGACGAAAGTTCAGAGGAGAGGAGCTAAGTGGATACTCGGCTTTAAAAGAATGAATTTTAACTAGCAACGTGCCAAAGTAGTCAGAAATCACTTAGATGGGCAGGAAAGAAAGCACAAAGAAAGAACTCGCCCTGGAGTCCTGTCCACAGCCCACAGGTTCCCGCGGAGCCTACAGGGAGATTGGTGAGTCTCCTTCCAGAAGATTCCAGCGGCTTCGGGAGTCACATGACTTGTGCACCACCTAGGCCTGAGTGTCTGCCTCGGGAGGCATAAAATGGGAAACTCTCATAATGTTTTTGGAGAAGGAGATGGAGATAGAAACAAGGACAAGAAAGTTGATTAATACAATTTTATATGTCTCAGTGGATACAAATATTGATTAAATAAATGAGAGCTTTTTTAAACTCAAACTGACACTTGAAACCCAAGAATTTCTTTTTAATTTCTTTCCTTCCTTCCTTCTTCCCTTTTCTCTCCTTCCCCTCTTTCTTGTTTTCCTTTATTTTACCTGAAGTTTGACTTTCTGAAGAAAGACTTTGATCGACCCATTAGAAGCTACACTTTAGAAAAGATTCTCAACCATAAGGATCAAAAGCATATGCCTTGGAAGTTTAAGTGAAAATTCGAATTTTCCAGAATGTCATATTCTCTGAACAGGACATTTAAGGTTTGTTTATCTATGGATAGAGAAAAAAGGCCCTGCACTAGTGATCAGGACAGGGCAACTCTAGCTTGTCACCACCTGTGTATACTAAGTGACCTTGACTACACCCCGCATGTGTGCATGCTATGCTGTTTCAGTCATGTCTGACTCTTTGTGACCCTATGGACTGTACCCCGCCAGGCTCATCAGTCCAAGGGATTCTCCAGGCAAGAAAACTGGAGTGGGTTGCCATGCCCTCCTCCAGGGGATCTTCCCGACCCAGGGATTGAACCCACCTCTCTTAAATCTGCTCCACTGGTAGGCAGGCTCTTTACCACTAGAGTGTCTATGGTCAATTGCCTGATCCAACATAATGAATGGTTTACTACCTGTTTTCTCAATATCACTGGGTATAGAAATCAACACAAACACTCTAAAAAATGAACTAAATAAACTAGCATCTTTTGATAGTCAGGAGTCCTGCAAATTTAAGTACTGGGCTGTTAAAGTCAAATTAAAAGGAAGAGCTTCTTGATCTTCGATCCTATACAAATTAGCACATTCTTGATTTGGAAAAAGGCCTTAAACTGGGGGCGCTTCCCTGAGATGCTAAAGCTGTTATTCTAGCATTTAAATCATAGTGTTCTTGACAGAGGATTTTCTGGAAGGGAAGATTCCACTTATTTTTTGCTTTAGAATATTCTCCCAGTCCTATCCAGCCCATGGTGGACCAGTGTAACAAACAGTCACACTCTCATGACTCTAAAAACTATGATATGAAACAGACTTAATCCTTTCATCATCTTAGAAAGACAGGCTGGTGCAGGTAAACTGGGAACTGATTACAAATTTGGACTTGTTGTGAGGCTATAGAATGTAGATATAACCCGATTTGGCTTTGTTTTCTTATTAATTGAATCAATCGATTGCCTCAGTGACACATCTGTAGATTTGCCTTACAAGCCTTGCCAATTGCCTTTTACTTGTAAACCCACTCTCCTTTGCATAATTCATGGTTAAATGTCCTTCCACATCTGAAGTTGGTCTTCTGGTTAAAGCTGCCAGAAGGCAGGATTAGGTGTACATTCCTGTTTCTTTGTGCCCATTCTATCTGGTGCAGTTGGCCTCCTAGGTTTTCCCACCTCACATATCTTAACCAATCATAGAGAATCTTTTTCCCTGGCTCATGTATTTTTTGTCATGTTTGGAATTTGGGATCTCATCGTTCTCCTCTCCTCTCAAGATTTGTCTTGGATGTTTAATTGGAAAGTCCCTTTTTTCCCCTTGTTTGGCACATAAGTTGATCTCTGCTCCTTTTTGGACGATTTCTCCTAATTTGGAGCCTAACTATAGCCCTTGAATTTTTGCTTTACAGTCTTGAAATATCAATGCTTCCCTTTAAAGAACACTGCTGGTAGTCTTTTTTTTTTCTTTCTTTCTCTCTACTTTTTGGTATCCAGGAAATTCCCTCAAGTTAACCCAGCCCTTAGTTGAAGATTTTGTTTATCTATTTTTAAGAAATAAAGACTTTCCCAGGTGAATAAGGGGGACGATAATAGACAGATGTATGCAGTCCTGTCCTATATGCAGTCCTGTATGTGGTGGAAGTATATATGTATTGCACAAACTTTCATGTGGGCAATGTGCATTGAACCTGACAACCACACAGGCCCTCTGCCCAAGTGATTTCAATTCCAGCATTATTCAAGTGAAATGACTCTCCAGTGTTCAGAGATGTATGACCTATACAAAATAAACCTTTGTTTATAATAACAAAAATGTGAAATTTATCAGTAGATTAGTAAAATAAAGTTTTCTATATTAATATGACAGAGTGCATGCATGCTAAGTCACTTCAGTCATGTCCTACTCTTTGTGACCTTATGTACTGCAGCCCACCAGGCTCCTCGGTCCATGGGATTCTCCAGGCAAGAATACTAGAATGGATTGCCATTCCTGCCTCCAGGGGATCTTCCTGACCCAGGGATCAAACCCGGGTCTCCAGCACTGCAGGCAGATTCTTTACCATCTGAGCCACCACAGACACCCAGAGGTAAGGATCAGATCTAAACAGTATGGCGTTTAAACTTGCTCACCATTCAATCCTACAGATTCAAGTTTGGGTTGCTGAGAAAGAAGAAGATGGAAGCTGTGCCTGGTGACAAATAGTGACCAGTAATAATTTATCGTATTTGTGTTGGAGAAGTTATGAGACACCCTCTAAGGTTTCCCCAAATTATGACACAGAGAACATTGCAGAAAATGCACCTTTATACAAATGGTGGCAAGACCAAGGATGAAATGCAGTTCATCGTGTTTTACATGACTGTATTCAAGATAACTCCATTTGTTCTCAGGAACGAGTGAGGCATCAGGAAGCAAAAGTTACATGGGTGCTGTTTCACACCACTAAGTGGAGACAAGACCTCATCATGTTGCTGCCAAATGGGGTGTTCCACTTGAGTTTATAACCAGTTCCAAACACCCAAACAGACATTTGGGAAGTTTGCACTAATGGAATTCTCTTTTAATAATTTTTCAACTTTGCAATGAAAATTGCTATTCACAGGATCATAGTGACTCAAAAAATGAGAAGTAGCATAGGGTAGCCAGAGAGAGAAATCAAAGAATCACAAAAGGTGTTCCGCATCTGAGAAACATCAAGCTAAAAATGGAAGAAAACGCTGTCACTTTATTCCATAAATTAAAACCAGAGCTGCTCTTCTCTTTATTTTGAACCACTTCTTATAAAATAGTAGCAGTAGAGTGATTTAACATGCTCTGATGGTTTCTATTGAACTCTCACTTTCAGAAAAGCAAAATTCTACTTGCTTTTGGTACTGCTTGAGTGGGTCATAAGTATGTGGACACCACAAATTAAAATGCTACCTAAACTTTGACCAATTGTTTTAATATACATCAAACAATGTGCCTTCTTTCTTTTATAGTCTTTTTGACCTACCCTGTCTGCATCTTAATCATTTTCTTGTTGTGCCAATATTGTTTGCATAACAGTAGGTTTATAATTTATGTTTTTTATTAAAAGGTGTCTGTGGAAAAGAGATTTACCATGACTCTTGCGAAAATTATATTTTTAATCTGCTGTAGAAATTCATAGTACTTTCTACATATGGAGCACCTTATTACAATGATCCAAACAGACCAAAGTCAACAAATAATCTTGTCTGTCTATTGTTAATTCTTAGAAAAACAAACATATGTTTTGAACATCGTTACTGCTAAATTAGCATGAGCAATCAGGCATTCTAAGAGAATAAAATAAAAATGCAGAGCACTATAGTATAATTACTATTTGCATTTAAATTGTGTGCTATGCTTTTCTAACACTGTGTAGTAAAAGTAAAGTCTAACACTTACTGAGTTCTGTCTGTGTCAGTAAATAAAAGGACTATCTCAGTTAATCTTCACAATAACCCTATGATAGAGATACGGTTACTGTAGTAGAATACTTTGCATATGAAGAAACTGAGGCTTGAAGAGAGAAAATCTCTTGCCCCAGGTTGCAAAACTACCCAGCAAAAGCAAAGATTCATGCCTGGAAAAGATTCATGGGCTTTATCACCCACGTTCTATGTTATGCTTTTATTATTAATCAGCTAACATATTAATTTTGATGTTACAGAGTTCAATTCTATAACTAGCAGAGAAAATCCTATTCCTTTGAGGGAAATAACTCTTCAGGAAATCCTTCATTAGTGGGTTTTGAAGAGAGAAACAAAAGATTTGTCTAAAATCAAATATATCATTTGTATTTTTCACCTAAATAATGATCATGGATATGCATAGAAGCACCCTAAGGATTACTCTCTTTTTTGCCATTTAACACAAAACAACTCTAAGAAACAAGTGCCATAACTTAATGATGATTAAATTTCCAGACTATGAAGTACTCGATTGATATGAAAAATACAGGGAATAAGGACAGACACAAATTGGAGGTCACATTGCCTGAAATGCACATGCTTGTCATTCTTCTAAGGATAGTCATTGAGCACCTCCAATGTGCATTGTTCTTGATATGCAGATACAGCAATGAACAAGTCAGGTAAGTTCTGTCTTCATGGAGTTTACATTCTAATTGAGAGACATAAAAACAAGAAAGCACTCGAGTTCTTTTTAAAATTAATTTTATTGGAGTATATGGCTCAGATGGTAAAGAATCTGACTGCAGTGAAGGAGACCTGAGTTCAATCCCTGGGTCTGGAAAATCCCCTGGAGAAGGGGATGACCACCCACTCCAGTATTCTTGCCTGGAGAATTCCATGGACAGAAGAGCCTGGCAGGCTACAGTTCCATGGGGTCACAAAAGAATTGGACATGATATTGTGACTAAACAGCAACAACATAGTTCATTTACAGTGTTGTGTTAGTTTCCGCTGTATAGCAAAATGAGTCAATATATACACATATATATACATATACATCTGCTGCTGCTGCTAAGTCACCTCAGTCGTGTCCGACTCTGTGCGACCCCATAGACGGCAGTCCACCAGGCTCCCCCGTCCCTGGGATTCTCCAGGCAAGAACACTGGAGTGGGTTGCCATGTCCTTCTCCAATGCAGGAAAGTGAAAAGTGAAAGTGAAGTGGCTCAGTCGTGTCTGACTCTTAGCGACCCCATGGACTGCAGCCCACCAGGCTCCTCCGCCCATGAGATTTTCCAGGCAAGAGTACTGGAGTGGGTTGCCATTGTCTTCTCCATATATATATGTAGATATATCTAAAAAAGAGTGGATATATATATATATATATATATATATATATGTGTGTGTGTGTGTGTGTGTGTGTCATTATGGAGTATTGAGTAGAGTTCCTTGTGCCATACAGTAGTTTATTATTAGTCATCTATTTTATATAAAGTAGGACATTCAAGTTCCTATTGTACTACTATGATGAAAAATAATGGAAGTGAAAAGGCAGTGAATAAAAGGCTTGATGTCACAGCTCCAAGTTAATTTATAGGTACAAGAAGCAGAGCAGTGTCATGTCTGTCTTGGTACTATGCTTATGTCTGTCTTGGTACTTGGTACTTATCCAAGGGGTATAGGTGTTGAATGACAACTCAGATTATTAGTTGATTTCTCCCTGTGAATGAGTATATGTAATTACTAATAGAATTCACAAGTCTTGCTCACACCAAGCTTACTAATAAATTGGAAAAAGTAATATACCCATATGCTAAAGTAAAAGGAGGAGGAAAGAGCATTTCTATTGTATCCATCTTGAAATGGAGTTCAATTAACGGTAGGCAAGGCAGGCATCCAGGAGAAGGAGGCATTAAAAATAGGTGAAGTTTGGTTAGGCAGAGGTGTTCTATCGCCTCTAGAAGGGTCTAGGCCTCCCGAGGGCAGAGACTACTATGCCTGTCTTCTTACTGCCCTCTGTTCATATCTATATTACAGCAGTTCTCCTTTCCTGGTGAACTGTAAGCATTTCCAAAGCTTTTAGAGCAGGCAGAGATATAAGAAATGTGATGAGTAGAGTCTTACAGTAAGGGCAAAATGGGGGGTGTAGGTTCCTTCTGGCCATGGGATCTTGGACATGGCACCCAACCTCTCTGAGCTTCAGTTTTGCCACCTGAAGAAATGACACAGCAACCATTGCTCTGCCTGCTACCAAGGACCATCATGGTATTTAAAGGTGACAAAGTGGTGATACAAAATTTCCTTGGTGACCAGAAAATGCTATACACCACTAGGGGCTAAGAGACTCCCTTCTCTAACAGTAGGCAACACAAAATAGACATGCCTTACAGGAGTCTTAGAAGTCACCTCATCCAGTTCCTAAATTTGACAGAGTAGGGAATCTCAGACTCAGCGAGGTTTAGGGACATTATGAGATGACAAGACGATTTAGTGAAGAAACTCTTTGCCATGCTTCTGGATTACCAGCGCATTTCCTACCCTCCTCTATAGATCAGGCCATCCTATTGCACCAGCCCTAAAAGAAAACTCTTCATTGAAGGGATAAAACCTGTAGAAATTCCTACCGGTTTAACCTCAGATGTACAGTCAGTCTTGTGGTTTCAGCTGAAGCCTAGGGTCCTGTTTGCTCTGAAGATAGTATTTTAGCCAACTCCTGCAAGGTGTCAGTACCTCCCAACCCAAGCACTTTCCATGTGGCAAGACAGTAAGACTTATAGCAGACTAAACTGAGAGAGTGTTACCTACTTAAACTGTTTTTCTGACTTAATAAGAATTTTTCATCTACAGCAAGCCATTTTAAAATATTGTCTATACACAAACAGTCACTCTGAATAATAGGTCTGCACACAGTAAATGTCACCTCTCTAAATCACATGAGACCTCGGCGGCACAGCAGAGGAGGCTCCATAACAGTTTAAACTTCCGCCTCCCATTTATTATAGATGTGTTTATAAATCTCAGAGGGCACTCTTCTGCCTCCTGGGAAATCCAAAACACGGTGCCGTTGCTTGTCAGGGCAACTTGCCCAGGATATTGAGGTCCTGGCCATCCTTCTTACATCCAGATCCCACTTTGCTCCAAAGTGGGTCAGCTAAGGTTGTTGTCAAAGATGCCATATTCTTGTCTATAATGACAAGAAAACTCTGTTCCAGGAAAAAGTGTAGGGGGCTTAGAAAACTAAGGTTTAGAGAATGGATATAGGCACTTTCTTTTTTTTTTTTTTTTCCCTTTACCTTGAATAAATGATCTTCTCTACAAAAGTGCTTTGAGTTTCTCACATGAGGGAAGGAAAAGACAGCTTACACAGCAATGGCATTGAAAAACTCCTTAGCCGCTCCCATTCGTCTTGGTTAGTATGAATACTTTAGCATTAAGTGGAGAAAAGGAGAATCCATCAATAGTTAATAACTGACCTTAAGATGGGAATTCAAAGTTCACCACAATTACACCCAAGTGTCAGAGAACACACATGGGACATTATCAATATATTTGACTACAAGAGCCTGGGATGGCAAATTTAAATACCATCAGAGAAAGAACTGGGCATTATTTTTAATGATAAAATATTGTTACCATATCCAGCAGCTCATACTAGGATACTCAAAACCAAAATTCTCTGTTAGGAATGACTGTGAAAAGGTAAGCAAAGTCTAAAAGAGCAAATACAAGTCAGTCTGAAATTCTATCATGTGGTCAATTTGTAAACAAAATGTTTTCTAGATCTAAAGGGAGACAATATTTTAAAGGTGAATATGAGATTAGGTGAAAGGTGAAAGAAAACGTTTGTGTGCAAAGATGCTCAACATGGATTATCATCAAAGAATTGCAACTTAAAACCACAATGATTCATCTTTGTACTAGAATTGCTAAAATGCAAAAGACTGCAAAGTCACACCAAATGCAGGTCTGCTGGAATTCTCTTATATTCTGCTAGTAGGGGTATAAAATGGTACAGCTGCTGTGGGGAGCTATTTGTCAGTTTCTTAGTTAAACACAAGCATACCTTATGATCCAGCTATTTCATTTCTAGGTGTTTACCTTGAAGAAACTAAAAATATATGCTTATAAAAAGATTTTTACAGGAATATTCTTGGCAGCTTTATTCATAACAGCAAGATTTTGGAAACAACCCAAATTTCCATCAAAAGAAGTAATGATAAATGTTATCTCAAATTTATAGAATGCAATACTACTCACCAATACAATGGAATGAATCTTAGGTTTTTTACAAATGCATAGATGAATCTTATAAACATCATGTTGAATAAAATAAACTGGACACAAAATTATGTGTATTGCATGATCCCATTTATGTGACATTCAAGAACAGGCAAGACTAGTTGATGAGAATAGAAATCATAATAATGGCTCCACATTGGAAAGGGACAAAAGAAAGACATGGGTGAAATCTCTAGGGAGAGAGTGATGCTTGTTGTTGGCTGTCAGTTACACTGGTTTGTAAACACAAACTAAAATTTAGACTAATTTCTATTCATTCCACCTTCCCTGGTGGCTCAGAGGTTAAAGCGTCTGCCTGCAATGCAGGAGACCTGGGTTCGATCCCTGGGTCAGGAAGATCTCCTGGAAGAGGAAATGGCAACCCACTCCAGTGTTCTTGCCTGGAGAATCCCATGGATGGAGGAGCCTGGTGGGGTACAGTCCATGGGGTCGCAAAAAGTTGGACCAACTGAGCGACTTCACTTTCACTTTCTATTCATTTTAATATAAGTAATTATACTGCAGTTAAAACAAAAAGAAAGTATATGTGGATTAAGAACTCTGAGGCTAATTATCTTCCTGGTAGTCACTGTTAGAAAGCCTTACTATCAAAGGCTGGTCCACAGGGCCACAGCATCACTGGGCGATGCAGGAGTGCAGAATGTCAGGCCCCAGTCCAGATCTACTGAGTCAGAATGGGCAAGTTAGTAGGAAACCCAGAAAAATAATGTACACATTAAGGTCTGAGAAGCACTGTAACAGTGTCTATCTGCTTTTTAAAGAAGAATATATCAAATCATCTTATTTAAGGCAAACTCAGCACACTTTGGGGGAATCACCTCCCTTCCATTGTAGTCCTGAGGCTGCTGTCAATCAAACTGCACACTCTAGCCCTCCTTAGGCCAAGAAGTGGGCACCTTCCTCAGCAAGGCTAATCAGATTCTCTGTCCTTGAATGGACAGAAGCAAACATCAAAAAACCACTGAAGCTCATGCCTTTAATGAGGGTGACAGATGAAACTGTTGCCTGGTTTCCGTTGTCATCATCTCTTCACTTGCCTAAGATTTGTCTGTTTGGGGGCCTGGTTCTCCAGTCCTGCTTTGAGTTCTATCAGCTATCTGATATTCTTCTAGTAAGTTCACTTTGGGTTATGTTATCCAGGTTTGGATTCTATTGTGAAATCCTAAAATGAAGTTTTGTGTTGAAGAATCCAAAATACTTGAGGAATCTAAATATAGTTTTTCATTGCGTGGTAAAAAGAAAACAGAAAAGAAAAAACAACTTTTTGTGCTTTTTTTCGCTAAAGCCTGGAGAAAATTGATTTATGGGCCACCATAGGCTGATACAAAAGATCACATAGAAATTTCATTCCCACGTCATCTCATTTTATTAATATAACCCTCAGTAGTCTGAGCTCCCAAAAGTCTGCCCTCCATAAAATAATTCCACCAGGTAAGACCATTCATATGTACAGTTCTCTGCATTTTGTTCTACACCCAAAAATGATGAATGGAGAAAATCAGTAAGAACTCTTAAAAAGTAAACTGCCAAAAACTAAAATTAATTTGGAATCAATAGACCGGCATGCTGTTTTCTGAGTGGGCTGCTCATATTTTAAACTAAGACTTCCGAGGATAATTTGACATTAGCTAAATTTGGGGGGAGCAAAACAGAAGACTCATCATTGCGTGAGAGAAGCCCTCAGATGCCTTTCCATCTTGTATTGCATGCTCAGACAATAGGAATGTTTTCATGTAAAAAATAAAAGCTCATTAACAAATTTTTTCATCCAAATGACATTAACACATAATAAAATGATTCCTTTGTTATTTTAATTCAATGAAATTAATTACAGGAAAAATCTGATCAGATTTTACAAAAATACAGATAATTTTAAAAGAATGGGTAGATTTTTTTCCTTCTTTTTTTAAATTAATTTATTTATTTTACTTTACAATATTGTATTGATTTTGCCATACATTGACTTGGCTGATTTTCTGTTAAATATAGTCTCATTAGCTTTGTATTAAAAGAAAAACAGCAAAAATGCTTTTCTTTTCACTTTTAGTATCACCTAAAAGTGAGAATTATTTTTAAGAATTTAAATAAACTTTTAAATTTGCTTTGAGATGGATTGGTAGGTATCAAATTGGATAGGACTCTGCCATCTGCCATCATTGCCATGATTACAAAATGAAAATGAATTATTTCTGTATGTTGGATGGGCTCTTTCCTAGAACCAGGAGGCATGGCATAAAAATATTTTAAATAAAAAAGAAATAACATAGCAGATACTACCAATAGTCTATTCAAAATCCATTCTTCTTCTGTTTCTTCCTAATAGAACCTGGGTCTATTCTCAGCCACAATGCATTCAGCTAAAATTCTCTATTTCCCAGTCTCTCTCACAAAAGCTGATGTCAGTGAGATAGAAATAGAGTTCATCATGTGGGGATTCTTGGAAAGCTCCTTAAAACACTAACTTTGTAGGTCATTCATACTTTTGTTTCCAATCCGAATTTCTCTTTCTGTGCAGAGTATGGATGTGATGGCTAAAGGGCCAGCTACCACCTGGAACAATGTCCTTTGAGGCTGGAAGCCCTCTGAAGGTTACCAGTCCTGGACGCAGGTACGGATCTCTCTTCTGTCAAGGCTTTTCTGTTAGGTACAGCTTAATGTAATTCTAAGTGATACAGATAGATGAAAACAGACATCTATTTAGGTAGATTTACAAGTCTTTAACATTTATTTCAGAACTCCTGGTGTAAGAGTTTGGCCCTTAAGAATCGAGAAATCTTTGAGAACATCTACACAAAATCCCTCATAAGTCAGACAAGGTCCAGCGAGTTTCAGTGGTTTACCCAAGACCCTGCCAGGAGTAATTTACCAAGTATCCATCATTATCAGCATTTATCAAGTACACATTGTTGTGTTTGTCAATGAGATACTTTCCAGTGTCCAGGAAGTCAGTCTTCTTTCCAGGACCCTTACGTGCCCCTCGATGCATTGCCTTTCCTCGTGTAAATCTATAAAGATGTGTAGATCTTAATATAACTTAATAGCAAAAATACTGGGGAGAGAAACTTGCTTTTTTAAGCACTACCATACCTTCCATCATAAATACTGGCTGACAAAGAGTCAATGATCATTTGGATTCCACTTGTGTGTGTGTTTGCGTGCTTCTGTGTGTGCATGTGTGTGCCAAGGAGAGATAGTCATAGTGTGAAAACCATTTTTAGAGAAAGCATCTCACACTGCTGAAGGAGAATGATGCCTGACAAGCATTTCTTTTATTGAATAATCCAGTTTACCAATGCTTCCAGACAGACTGAGGGGACTTGACTAGGTTAAAAATATGACAACCACAATCAAAATCCTGATGGAAAGACGGCTGTAAATGATAAAGGTAGGGACGAGAAGGTTTCTTCTCAATGAACTCAGCTATTTTAGTAGATCCTCTGGTCTTGATTTATCACTGTTCTCTTTTATAGCAAAATCCCATTCGGGCAGAAAGGAGAGGGGTGAATTGCTCTGAGTGCTTTGCAAGATCTGCTACTTGTGCATGTTTGGAACATTCTGAAGCACCATGGCCTGGGTACAGACTGACAGTGGAAAATAAATTAAGACAGTGGTTGAGAAAAGGCTCTGGAGTAGCCCACTTGCCTGCTTCACAGATCCTTACAGGGAATATAGGCATGCTGGGGCATTTTTGTCTTTGCAATTACTACTGAGATTCACCATTGCAGCCATCCACGGGGATTCAGTGAAAAGGTTAATGGCATCTCTCAGATTTACAGGGTACAACAAGGAAGTTGGCACATTCCCCTGATGCAAGGTGTAATGTCACCTGTGCGGGCTGAGCAGTCCACATTCATTACCATTCATTGGCCAAATGGCCTGGGTTTTAACCAGCCTTGGAATGTAATCCGTCAACAGTTGAGCATTCATAGCAAGAGAGTAGCAAGAAAGATTCTAAGAGAGAAGACAGCAGAATTGCCATGCTGTGCTTTCAGCTGATGGACCTTCTGAGAAACTTGAGAGATCAGTGCCTGTAATGAAAAGTTGAGCTAGTGTAAGACCAAGATGAAAGTAAATATCCAGACTCTTAGTGCAACTCTTAAAAATAGAGTTCATTAACACACCCACAGGCATCCTCCTCTCACTCTGTGTAAAGCTGTTGTTTCTCATTCACTCATTCTTACACAGAGTTTTCAAAAAGCTGTTCAGATTTGTGTAAATATGTGACTATAATTGGCTTTCCAATTTCACAGCTTATCAAAGGCAGAAAGGGGGTCTCACCAACATTTCAAAGACAATAAGCACATTTGATGCAATGGTCTATGATTCTCCCCAGTGTTTTTAACCCATGATTGGAGAAACAGATGGTTAGATTTTCTAGGAAGCTTAAAACAGAAGCTGAGCTAATACAAAACTGCTCAGCTATCAGACGGGGCAAATCCATTCTGTCACCCCTCTTTTTTTTTTTTTTTTCCAAATCAAAACCCATCAGAGGAAAGATTTAGCTTCACAAAAAGATATATACTAGGAAGCTTTCTGCAGAAGAGAAGGGCATGCTTTGTTAAACCAGATGCATTTTATTTTTTCCTGGAACCAAGATTTATGAAAGCAGTATGCTCATATTTCTCCATATACAGTAATTGGAACTCATTATGCTAATTGTATTTCCATTATCACTAATTAACAATCAGAGTGACCTGGCCCACAGTCTAATTTGTCTTTAATCTGTTTTTGTATAGGGAGTTTTACCCTGTAATTTCAAGGTGATAATTCTATTCAGTGCAACTTTATGAATTGCAGGAGGTAACACTTTTGATGCTCCATGTGATTCCTTTGCAACTGTTTGGGGTAGAATGGGGAAACAAATAGCTGTACCTCCATGTACTATCTCACTGGTGAAACAGATGCTTCACCTGTGATAATAATCCTTTATCATTCTTCCTCAGGTTGAACCTCCAGTCAAAGCAATGGTAGGGTAGCCCATACTCAAACAATTTAACATCATACGGAAAATCCTGAATAAACTTTTTGACCAACCAATACAGTATTCAGTACATAGGCTGAGAATCAGCTGACATTTGCTGTCATCAAGAAGGAAAATGAATATTTCCAACACCTTCTAATGATTGCTGCTGCTGTTTAGTTGCTAAGTTGTGTTCGACTCTTTTGTGACCTCGTGGACTGTAGCTCGCCAGGCTCCTCTCTCCGTGGAATTTCCCAGCAAGAATATTGGAGAGGGCATTCCTTCTCTTCCTTCTCCAGGGGATCTTTTCTACCTGGGGGATCAAGCCTAAGTGATCCCTGCATTGGCAGAGATTCACCTGCATTGGCCGGTGAATTCTTTACAACTGAGCCAGTGGGGAAGTTCACCTTCTAATGATCAGTTAACACCTTATAAATATTTCCATGTGACAATGTTTTGCAAAAAGAAAAGTGACAGGTTTGGATGCTCATGAAATTTGCTTCTCATGAAAATGAAATATTAAAGAGAGAGATGAGGTGCATCATGGTATTCTCTCTCAGAGGATATGGTTATTTATCAAGCAGATATAGAGCAGTGGGATGGTATAAGGGAAAAGGAACTGGATTCAGAGCCCAAAGTTCTGAGATCAAGTTCAAGTCCATTGCTTAATAGAAAGCACCAGACCCTCAGAACTTGTTTCCTCATCTTTAAAATTGAGATAAGGAGGCAAATAACTGAGATAGCATCAAGCAGTGGGTAAGAGTGAGAACTTGGGAATTTGACTGAGCTTAAATTTGGATTCCAGCAAAGATTAGCTGGTGGCTTTAGGGAAATCTTTGGTTTCCTAAATATATTTTAAAATGGGCATAATAGTATTTCCTGCTTCATAAAGCTGTTTTGAGATGAATGTGAGATTAGTGTGTTAAAATTAAAGATTAATATGTATAATGTTCTTTGCCCAATCCCTGGTACATGGTGAGCATATAACAAAGGCCAACTCTGTTGTGAGAGAAGTAGTAAACAAGGAAACACCGTACCGGGGGCGGGGGGGTTGTGATAATTGCCAATCACTGAGATGTTTTGTGTCATTCTGGGTATTGATGTTATCTTTACCACCCTGATCCACTGGGAAGAGATGACTTCTGTTAGGAAGGATTGAAAATCATATTGGGAGAGAGAGAGGATAAAAAGAGATAAAACACTAAGAAGATTGCATGTGAAAAACTAATTTTAGAAAATATGCCTCTACTTGTCCTAAGAAACCTTGGCCATTTCAGATCTATCATCTCAGAGGCTGATTTCTAATTTGAATAAACAATACCCCAACTGTCCTGTAGTCATGTGGGATCCATTAGATCTATCTTCTTAGCCTGATTGACCTGACTTTGTATGTCCTTCAGGGCACCACTCATGTCAGCAACTTTGAGGGTTTGTTTGTTTGTTGTTGTTGTTGTTTTTAAGAAGTGCATTTGTGATATCTCATACCCACTAGTACCTGGTCCTCTGTCAACACGTGAGAACCAGTCACATCATGAGGCCTCTTCTTCTACAGAATGCATAGAGTTTTCCTGTGCTCAGGAAGCCCTTGTTCTTAGTCTGGCCTCCTTCTGCTTGACAAGGAGATGTTTCTGAATCCAGAATCAGAAACAGTTATAGCTCTATAGCACACGCTGTTTTCACATACTCCAAAAAAAGTATTTGGTTTTCCTTGTCCATAGCATAAATCATAGGATATCACCTAATCAACAAAATAATCTTTATCAATGCTTCACCGTCTGGCTTTCCATAATAATTCCAACTCCCCGTTGAGGTTTTCCATCTTCCCTTCTGTTAGACCAGATGGTGTATGTTCTAGCCTCTTTATTATCTTTTTCTGACCATTGTACTCTGTCCAAAGACCATTGCAGGGAAGCCTCCACACTCTCAGCAGCAGTGGCCCTGCCCTGACTGGTAAGCACTGTGAAGGTTCATGCAGTTTCTCTAATACTTATCCTTTTCTAAATCTGAGCTTTCTTCCAAAGTTGCTGACTGACTAGTCCATAATTTTTCAATAATACAACCATTTCAGTTTCATACATCAATTATGAGGGTTTTTTTTTTTTTTTAAGTAGAAGCAAGGTCTAATTGGAATCTTTTCCACATAGCATGAATCTCTCTCACAAGCGGGGTTTGCAATGATCACCCACCAATAATCACGTCTTCTTTCCTATTATGCAAAGAAAGGGAAAGGAACCATCCTCCCTTCCTGCTGAAGAAACTGGACCATTATGCTTTTTTCACACACAACATCGTAGCTTAATTATGTTAATCTTCCTAGACCACTGTCTTCCATTTATCTTTCTATATGAGCCATATTGCACATTTAAAAAGTTAAAATATATGAACATCAGCGGCACTGTGGCTTGAAAAGACAATTGGGAAACTGGGAGTCAATTAAATCCATGGATTATTGTAAACAGTGATCATCCAACCAATCTTTTTTCCTGTTCTGTGTGTGTTTGTGAAGATATCAAGATCAAATACCAAATTGATTTCATGATAGCAATAACCCTTTTAAAGAAATCAATTTTAAAATAATATCATCAAATTAGCTTGTTTTCTGAACTTTATTCTGATCTCTCCAAAACACAAGCTCACATAATATAATGAGTAGGAAATATAACAGCTACATGGAGTTGAAAGAAAGCATCAGGATCTAAATTCCAGAGAGTATGCATGACTGAGTGAGTGGAGGAGAGCTATGCTAACTTGGAACCATTTTTCTATAGTATCTGACAGAACTGAAAATCACAGTGTGGAGAGATTTTATCACAAAGGATTTTCAATTTGTTGTTTAGGAAGATAGATCTGCAAGAATTCTCTTTATCCCTAATGACTACAGAATGTAAATAATGTTATAACCATATTTCATGTAAATTTTATCTCTGAAAGAGGTAGATTTCATTCTAGGCAATTTCTTTTATTTTTTTCCTGACCGACTAGCAGGCACAGTACATACGTGGTCCCCTGTTTAAATTGGAGCCCAGTAAACTCACAGCTTTGCTCCTTATGAGCTGTCTTATGGAGACATATCAGCTGTATTTTCTGAGCAAAGTAGTGTCTCTCACCTTTCCATCCTGACTCCCTGTAAAGAATTTCCTAGAGCACACATAATCCAAGTATTTTTTTCCCTTTAGAAAATTAATTGATTGATTGATTGATTAAATTTTATTGAAATATATTTGATTGACAATGTTGTGCTAGCTTCAGATGTACAGCAAAGCCATTCAGTTAGACACACAGACCTATATACATACACATATATATGTTCCTTTTCAGGTTCTTTTCTCTTAAAGATTATAACAAATCACTAAGTACAGTTGAATCTTAAAACATCTTCCAACAACAAACAAAAGATGTAATCATTAGCCTATCACAAAAGCTTCCCATTTTCACTTACCTTTATGATCATAACAGTTACCTAAGGAAAAATAACAACCACCTTTTTTTTTTTTTCCTCTTTAGAAATTTAGGCCAATACTGCAGAATGCAAATTTTACCCCAAGCACTTTATCAATAGAGGCTAATGTGGTTAACTGCTTCCCTGAGACTTAGCAAAGACTTTACATAATTCTTCCTTTCCTGGTAAGGTTTCTAAGATTTGGGACACTTATAGCTCTTCCTTTTCTGTTCAAGAGGAGGAATGGAACGTTTCATGTTGCAGTTGCTGCATGTATTACTGTTCTCCATTTGCATACTGTCTGATAATTTGCACATGGGGCCAGCCAAAAGGTCTCAGAATCATTTCCCTCTAAAGCCATTTCCTTGCTGATAAGGCTTCCCAGAAGCATGGCTGAAGAAAATGGGTCAGACTGGATTTCTGAAACTGTTTCAGGAAACCTCTTCCAGATTGAGCAATACACTCACTCCAGGCTTTCAAAAAGCATCAAAAGTACTCATTTCACTTAATCCACACAAAAGAAAAACACCAAATGTCTCCCCTTTCTCTTATTCTTCCCAACATTTGAATACGGCCTTCATCTTGCTGTGTTCATACTCTGTGGTCTTGCATGTAACTATAATGGGAACCATTCCCAAAGATGTTTATTTTCCTTCTTTGTTTCTCTCTTTCTTTTTTTGATTGAAGTAATGTCTTCTCTGGTAGCTCGGTTGGTAAAGAAGCCACCTGCAATGCAGGAGACCCTGGTTCGATTTCTGGGTTAGAAGATCCCCTGCAGAAGGGATAGGCTACCAAGTCCAGTATTCTAGGGCTTCCCTAGTGGCTCATTTGGTAAAGAATCCACCTGCAATGCAAGAGACCTGAGTTCATTCCCTGGGTTGGAAAGATCCCCTGGAGAAGGGAACAGCTACCAACTCCAGTATTTTGGTCTGGAGAATTCCGTGGACTGTACAGTCCATGGGGTCACAAAGAGTCAGACATGACTGAGTGACTTTCACTTTCACTTGTCTTACAATATTATATTAGTTTCTGGTGTACAACATAATGATTCCATATTTTTTATAGATTTCACACTGTACAAATTTATTGTAAATTTTTTGTCCTTCTTTGTTGTTTATATACCACAAAGTATAAATACAATTTGCATTTTTTAATCAAGTTTTTTTTTTATGCTTCTTTCAATGTCATTCTTACTCTAGAATGAGAAACATTTAATTGACCCAAGACTTTAAAAGTTGTTTTAGATATGTTCTATAGGTTGTTTAGAATTCTAAATCTTTTGTCCTTTTTATGGTTCCTTCTTAACCAACATAGAAAGCAAACTGACTCAAGTTATTTAGCCAGAACCTCTATTTTTGCAAATCCTGCAGAGTCTCCATATTGTATTTAATATTTCCCTTTGGAATCTTATTTCTTGGGAAGCTCCACCTTTTCTCTCTGCCATGAACACTGCCTATGAAGCCTGATCCTCCAGATTAGGAAAAAGTGTGTATGTTAGGGTCCCCAGTAAGAATCTCATAGGATAGTATGTGGTGTGTTTCTAACAAAAGTGGTTGATTTCAAATTCACCCAAGTTTATCTGCTGCTAACCTATTTGTGACTAGTAAATATAGGTGTTTGTTTCATTCTCTCATTCATTTATCCATTCACTAATTTCATATTTATGAAATAATCACTATGAGGTAATCTCTTTGTAGGCTCCTAAGATATTGGGCTGATTAAATATAGTTACTGACCCCAAGGGACTCATAGTTAAGATGAAAAGACCACACTTAAATGACTAAATATAAGTTTATGAGAGCAGAGAATTTGTCAGTCTTAATAAACAGCTGTCACAATGCCTAGAAATGTCTGGCACATCAAAGGTGCTGGGTGAATATTGGTTGAATAAACCAATGACTAATAAGGCATCATAATGGCAAACACTTAATCTCCCTTTTCACTGTTGCACCCCCAGCACCTACAACAACACATAGTTATAAAAGGAATTCAATAGATATTTAGAACTAGCAATGTGACTGGCTTGTAACTGGTGTATGATGCTGCTGCTGATAATAATAATGATAGAGAAAACATAATGGCACTTACGATGTGCCAGAACATATCCAAAAAAATTAATTTAATCTTCATAGCAATCCTATGAGGTAAGAACTGTTACTATCCCCACTGTCAGAAGTTAAGTAACTCATACAAGTCACAGAGCTAGTATTTATGGAGCCTAGATTTGAAAGCAGATGGTCTGCTTTAAAACACAGCCTCTTAAATGCTTTACTATCCTGCCCAATGCTGAATTGAATTGACTTGGATTCATCCATGGCCAGACTTTAGAAACTCTTGAATAACAGGATAAATGGTCTAAATGCTACTCTCTGTTTTTTCCCTACTATTCTGAATCCTGCTACTCATATTTATCTAGCACTTCATAGCTTTAACATAGATTACTCCATAGAAGCCTCACTTCTTGAATATTTCTCAGATATGCTGTAGAAGGATGACTCCATCCATGGTTTGCAAGAGATAACAAAGAAGCAAAGAACTAAAAATGAAACATTGAATAAGAGCCTGGAGAAATAGCATACCAATAGGGACTTCCCTGAGAAAGAGTGAGTGGAGTGGAAATAGTGCTCTTGACACAAAAATTGCCTGGCCACGGACAGTAAAGGAGGGAAATACCATGCCAATGGTTTAAGCACTGGTTGAGCTGACTACAGGACTGGAGGTACCATTAAGTGAAAATTTTTAATTGTCCAGAAGATACCATTTAAGGATGCACAGTATAAGTATAATTTTTAAATGTTGGCTCAAATGCGAAAGTCATTAAGTTACAATCCTTGACCAGATAAGGCCCGTCACTTATATTTGTAAATAAAGTTTTGTGAGAACACAGCCACATCCATTGGTTTGCAAATCATCTGTGGCTTCTTTCCAGTTACAATAGTAATGTTCACTAGTTGCTATAGAGATCATGTGATGCCCTTCTCCACTATTATCCCTGCCCATAAGTGAAAAGTGAAAGTGAAATTGCTCAGTCGTGTCCAACTCTTTGCGACCCCATGGACTGTAGCCTACCAGGATCCTCCGTCCATGGGATTTTCCAGGCAAGAGTGCTGGAGTGGGTTGCCATTTCCTTCTCCAGGGGATCTTCCCAACTCAGGAATCAAACCTGGGTCTTCCACATTGTAGGCAGATGCTTTACAGTCTGAGCCACCAGGGAAGTCCATCCCTGCCCAAAAGTCATGGTTAAATCAAAAGAACTGTTAGAAATACTATATTGGATCCCATGTATGTGTCCTTGAACTGTTTTTCAAAGTGTATAACTGTGTTTCTAAATGTTTGATTAATGAATCAATGTTGTTGAGCTCTGAAACTGAGACATGCACTTTCAAAACAAATCCCATGACATATGAATTACGCATATATCAGTCTAACCTAAGCAGGGTCCCAAGGTACCCACGTATAATTAAATCAATTTAGTTCATGACAAGTCAAAAATATTTATTTAACACTATTCTTAGAGTTAACTGGGCAGTGATAACATGAGTGTGGACAAAAGCAATAGTGGGAGGGATGTAAAATAAAGTCCTGGTTAAAGCTTCATGGAGATATTAAAGTGACCAGAGCTAGTAATGCCATCAAACCGAGACCATTTTCCTTCTCCTAGCATATTCTCAGTGTCTTCCCCTCTTTCCTCTTTGACCTACCCCTAAGGTCACCTTTAAGTTGCCCTTCCTTCATTGAATGAGGTGATGTGAAAAAAGCACTTTCATTCTGATCCTTTTATCACTTCCTGAGTGATCATACTTGTCAAATTAGTTTGCTTCCCTGACATTAGTTGTTTTTTGTGTTAAGTGTTGATAATTTCCTACAAGTCGAGTGGCTAGAGGATACTTGCTTTGCCTCCAGAGATCATTTTCAGGTCTAAGATCTTCATTGCAAAAGCTCTAGCCTTATCTTGACATCTCACCTCTCTGACTCCTTTGAAATGTTATAGTCACATTAATATGTCACTGGTTGAATGTGTACCCCCAGAACATATGTGGGAGATGTGCTCTTATTTGGAATAGGAGTCTTTACAGATATAATGGAATGAAGCATCTCAATAAGTGATCATTCTAAATCAGATCAGATTCAGAATCCAGGGATGGTGTCTGGATAAGAGGAAGAAAAAAAGAAGGGACAGACATAGGGAAGAAGGTCATGTGAAGACAGAAGCAGAGACTGGAGGATGCCTCACTAAGCCAATCAACGGTAAGGATTTCCCATAGCCGTCAGAAGCTAGAGGCAAGGAACAGATTCTTTTGCAGAGCCTCCAAAAAGTAATCTATCTTGCCAATACCTTCGTTTTTGGGTGCTGGCCTCCAGAATTATAAAACTTTCTGATGTTTTAAGCTACCAAAATTTTGGAATTCGTTATGACAGTCCTAGGAAATTAATACATCTTGTTGAATAATTTCAGTGTTCTGATTCCTTATGCCACTCAACATGGACCATTGCTATCTGCTGCTTTATTTTGTCCTGGCTTATCGATTGCTATAATATTTTGGAATTATTTGTTAATAAGTCCCAGACTTTGAGGAAACCTTATTTCCCCCAGGAATTCTTTCTTTCTTTCATGTAACTTCTGCATTTGCTAGAAAATAAATTTTTATAGCTAAAAATATATTTTGGAAAACACATTCCAAAGCTCCTATTAGAAAGCTTCTATCTGCCAAACTGTTAGCTATGGACCAAGATATAACCATTTTCAAAAATCCCATTCTAGTGTATTAAAAACACATACTTGCTTCTCGACGGATACAATTAATGCCATCTGCTTTGTTTTGGGACTCCAAAACCAAATGATTCATGTGTTCAGATGTTCCTTGCCCACACCCCGCCCCCCCACCACCCGCCCCCCGGAATTAGAGTCTTTGAATAAGGTGTTTCCTTTTCAAAAAAAGGCTGACGACTGACTTTGTTTTGGAATTTAAGATGCCCAGGGTTTATGGATGTTAACTCATATTTATTAGCAAGGATTATCAATTATGTAATGGATTGCTGAATGTCATTCTTGTGCTTTACTCCCAAAGTAACTACATGCTTTATGCTTAGGAAAATATCATATAATTATAAAGTAATTCTATGTTCTAGTAGAATACTTAGTAATTATGCTTAATACTGTAGCTCCAATAGTGATTACAATGAAAGCTCATTATAAAAGGCAGAAATAGTCACATATGTATTCTTAATTATATCTGCCACAATAGAAGTTAATGTTAATTGATGTGATTTATAGTTATTATGGTAACTCAATTAAAAGTATACACTAGCAGTGATAACCAACCTTCAAAAGAACAGAGTGTCAAATTAGTGTCAGAAAACTTAAAGGAGAGTCACCCTCAACCTAATTCTGTCTGGTTTTCTTTGTTCAGAAAATGCTTCCGCTAGTTCCTTCTTTGAGCTTAACCATCTTTATCTCCCTAACACCTTGGACTGTACTTGGCATTGGAAAATACTCCATGAATATATGGAAGGGCTTCCCTGATAGCTCAGATGGTAAGGAATCTGCCTGCAAAGAAGGAGACCCCAGTTTGATTCCTGGGATGGGAAGATCCCCTGGAGAAGGGATAGGCTACCCACTCCAGTATTCTTGGGCTTCCCTTGTGGCTCAGCTGGTAAAGAATCCGCCTGCAATGCAGGAGACCTGGGATCGATCCCTGGGTTGGGAAGATCTCCTGAAGAAGGGAAAGGCTACCCACTCCAGTATTCTGGCCTGGAGAATTCCGTGGACTTTATATTCCATGGGGTCATAAAGAGTCGGACACAACTGAGCGACTTTCCCTTTTGCTTCTTTCCATGAATATATACTAAATGGATAAGCAAATAACTTGTAATATTATTTTCATTCATCTAAAATTAAGTGATGAGATTCAACTAAAATTATTTGCAAGTAGATGGTGAGATTCTAAACTGATGTTCTTACCGTTTTAGGGTCATTGACCTTTTTGAGAACATGATATAAAAGTGCCCTTCCTCAATAAAGTGCACAAAGTTTTGCAAATGTTTCCAGGAAGTTCAAGGACTCCCTGAAGGTCATTCATGAAACTCAAGGTAAGAACAATGGCTCTAGAAGAGCATCATTTTGTGAACCATACTCAGTCACCAGGATCTGGGGCTAGGCACAGTCCAGAAGAAACTGATGGTAGTTGGCTTTCCTAGATTTTCCTTTTATCACTATTAGGACAAAGTATGTGGAAAGTTAAATCATGACTTAAGTCACAGTTTATTTTGCTTATTGATTTTTTAAATTGTTCAGCATGAGAAATTATACAAACTCTATTCTTTTGTCAGGAGACAACAAACAGCATGCATTTTTTTTTCCTATTTTTAAATTTAAAAATTTTTAATTGTTGCAAAGTTGTGTTGGTTTCCACCATACAACAATGCAAATCAGCCATAATTATACATACATTCTCTCCCTCCTTAGCCTCCCCACCGTGCTCCATCCCATCCCTCCAGGTCATCAGAGAGTGCCAGACTGAACTCCCTGAAACACAAATAGATGACCTATTAAAAAGACAAGTGTGAGATGTGGAGTTTCTGGTTCACAGGAGATATTTGGCCCTTTTACTAAAAAATTGTTCATCACACCCTCCTAAATGCAGACACAGTAATATGGTCTAGTGGCAAGACATCATCCAAAATAATGGGTGTCATAGAGTGCTCATGGTCTACACAGTCCTGGGTCAGAGTTTTGGTGGACCCAGGAAGGGCTAGACAGAAGCAACACCCTTGAAAAGGAACAATGAGATGCCCGGAAAATACCACACTGCAGGATTAAAGCTGACGATGGTTAAGTGCTACAGAGAATGCAGAGAAAAATCATGTTGAAGGTGGGAACAGCTGATCAACTTCAGAGTCAAGGTGACAAAGACTTACTTATATTCCCAAATGTAGGAATATAAATGTACTTTGTATGCTTCAATGTAGACATAAGAGTGAATATGGGCAAAAATTAAATTATTATAAAGGTCCTACTGAGATCTGAGCTACAAAAAACCTAAGGGAAAAAAGGCAAGTTCATAATCTATTGGTTTCAAGAGGCCTTAAAATCTTACATATTTTGAAATTTCCCTGAGGATCAAAATACCTGGGACCTCAGAGCATTTCTCATGATTTTTCCCCTGTGTCTTTGCATAGGACCAGGGCATGGCTTAAACTCTAGCTTGGAGAGAGTTAACCTGGAACACAACACACCTGTCGTGTTATTCTTTGAATCAGTAGTGAATTTATTCCCAGTCCCCATTCCTCAGTGATACAGCACACTTCCTGCATCGTCCCTAATTTGCATAATCACTTGTCAAGATGAGTGATTTCTATCCACTTGTCAGTGTTGCTGTTTTTTCAAACATTACCTGAAAAAATTGGTTTAACATATTTTAACTGACATACTTTTCTATGCAACTGGATGCCAGAAATAGATATATTCAATAGTCATTTCTCCCTTCCCCAACTCCCCAAGTGAGTTTAGTGGTCATGAAATGAGCTGAATTTCCCTAGAGAATTAAATTCATTACATTCTTGCCTCACAGTTATGGGTGATACCTGTATTATAGATAAGTCAACTCAAGCTCCTTCACCATACCGAGGCATTCTATGGTGAGTGGAAGAGACATCTGTTTCCATTGATTCCTCTGCAGCATAAGACATTTCTTCATTCCAAAGTAGAATATTTTGTAAAATCCTTTAGCCACAAAACATCAAGAAATTATAGAAGATAATTGCTTTAGCCAATTCTTTTAAAAAATTGTTGATGGTCATCTCTTGGCCCAGTGGCAAATTGTAAGTTCAGTTTAAAAGTCAAATCCAAAGGTACTTCCTTGGTGTTTGATAGGGGGAGAGATTTATGAGTTACAGTCACAGACTTATCAGAAATGGAATTGTAGACCAAGTCCAAATGCATTTCTCTTCCTTCTATTATTTTTATTCTCATGTTGGAAACCATAAGACTGTTTTGTCTCTGGTTTAGTTCTAATTTCATATTACGAAATGCTCAGATTAAATTCTCAAGGGCTTGAAAATTATATGCGAAATTGTTCAAATGTTAATTTTTTTAAAAAGCAGAGTACCTCCAGACAGGGGGAAAAATACCCAATAGAATCCCCTGCTTCTACCCCAAGATGCAGTCACTATCTTCCTCCAGTCATAGACTTTTCCTGCCCTGGACACAGGCACATTTAAAGGAATCCAGAAAAAAACAAAAACAAAAACAAAAAACAGTAGTTCCTTCTGTCCTACGAGTAGAATTTTGGACTTTGGTGGGTTGTGGATAGTCAGACAGTATTTTCTACAACCAACCCAAGGAGTGACATTTTATTTCTAGGTGGATGAAAAAAATTTTCTGTCTGTTTTTAGGTTAAAGACTGTTGTCAAGTGGGACTTCCTTGATGGTCCAATGGCTAAGACTCTTTGCTTCCATAGCAGGTGGCCCAGGTTCTTTCCTTGGTTGGGGAAATAGATCCCACATGCCACAACTGAGAATTTGCATGCCACAGCTAAAGATTCCACATGCTGCAACTAAGAATTGCTTTGTTCTTAAAGCTGCTTAATATGTCATTATATGAATGTACCATAAATAATATTTGCTCAGCACCTATTGATGGACCATTGGGGTTTTTAAAAGCTATTTGCTATTTAAAAATACCAGGGATAAATAGATAAATTTGGCTTATGTCATTTCTTACATATATAACTATATTTGTAACGTGGATTATCATAGTGAAATTTCTGAGACAGTGAGGGTATTCATTTGTAATTCTGACAGATTAATATTAATAAATTATCCTCTATAGAGTTATGGCATCACTGATGAAACGGACATGAACTTGGGCAAACTTTGGGAGATGGTGAGGGACAGAGAAGCCTGGCATGTTGTAGTCCATGGGGTTGCAAGAGTCAGACATGACTGAGCAACTGAAAACTACAGAGTTATACCAGTTTGCATACATAAAATGGCTGCCTCCACACAGCATTACCAAAGAGTTCACTGTCAAACTTTTAGACTTTTTTCATTCTGGTGATTAAAAATGTGACAATAGGGATGTTTTTAATGTGCGTCTCTCTTTTCATGAGAGAAGCTAACATCTCTTTATATATTTAGGAGATATTTTGCATTTAACTTTTGATCAACTTTCCTTTCCCCCTCTTCCTAATGGATATGAGAACATTCACTTAATTTTTCAGTTCAGTTCAGTTCAGTTCAGTTGCTCAGTCATGTCCGACTCTTTGCGACCCCATGAATCGCAGCACGCCAGGCCTCCCTGTCCATCACAAACTCCCGGAGTTTACTCAGACTCATGCCCATCGAGTTGGTGATGCCATCCAGCCATCTCATCCTCCTTCTCCTCCTGCCCCCAATCCCTCCCAGCATCAGGGTCTTTTCCAATGAGTCAACTCTTTACAGGAGGTGGCCAAAGTATTGGAGTTTCAGTTTTAGCATCAGTCCTTCCAATGAACACTCAGGACTGATCTCCTTTAGGATGGACTGGTTGGACCTCCTTGCAGTCCAAGGGACTCTCAAGAGACTTCTCGAACACCACAGTTCAAAAGCATCAATTTTTCGGCACTCAGCTTTCCTCACAGTCCAACTCTCACATCCATACATGACCACTGGAAAAGCCATAGCCTTGACCAGACGGACTTTGTTGGCAAAGTAATGTCTCTGCTTTTTAACATGCTATCTAGGTTGGTCATAACTTTCCTTCCAAGGAGGAAGCGTCTTTTAATTTCATGGCTGCAATCACCAACTGCAGTGATTTTGGAGCCCAGAAAAATAAAGTCAGCCACTGTTTCCGCTGTTTCTCCATCTATTTCCCATGAAGTGATGGCACCAGATGCCACGATCTTAGTTTTCTGAATGTTGAGCTTTAAGCCAACTTTTTCACTCTTCTCTTTCACTTTCATTAAGAGGCTCTTTAGTTCCTCTTCACTTTCTGCCATAAGGG
>NC_057390.1:61701221-61846893 GCF_019320065.1 Cervus canadensis | reverse complement strand
CAACAATGAGTGATGTTGAGCATCTTTTCACGTGTTTGTTAGCTATCTGTATGTCTTCTTTGGAGAAATGTCTGCCCAGTTCTTTGGCCCATTTTTTGATTGGGTCATTTATTTTTCTGGAATTGAGCTGCAGGAGTTGCTTGTATATTTTTGAGATTAATCCTTTGTCTGTTTCTTCATTTGCTATTATTTTCTCCCAATCTGAGGGCTGTCTTTTCACCTTACTTATAGTTTCCTTTGTAGTGCAAAAGCTTTTAAGTTTCATTAGGTCCCATTTGTTTAGTTTTGCTTTTATTTCCAATAAAAGCCCATTCTTTGGCCCATTTTTTGATTTGATCATTTATTTTTCTGATATTGAGCTGCTTGTATATTTTTTAGATTAATTCTTTGTCATTTGCCTCATTTGGTATTATTTTCTCCCATTGTGAAGGCTGTCTTTTCCCTTGCTTATAGTTTCCTTCGTTGTGCAAAAGCTTTGAAGTTTAATTAGGTCCCATTTGTTTAGTTTTGCTTTTATTTCCATTACTCTGGGAGGTGGGTCATAGAGGATCTTGCTGTGATTTATGTCAAATAGTGTTTTGCCTATGTTTTCCTCTAGGAGTTTTATAGTTTCTGGTCTTACATTTAGATCTTTAATCTATGTTGAGTTTATTTTTTGTATGGTGTTAGAAAGTGTTATAGTTTCATTCTTTTACAGGTGGTTGACCATTTTTCTCAGCACCACTTGCTAAAGAGATTGTCTTTTTTCCATTGCATATTTTTTCAAAGATAAGGTGTCCATAGGTGCATGCATTTATTTCTGGGCTTTCTATTTTGTTCCATTGATCTACATTTCTGTCTTTGTGTCTTCACTTGTCTTTTAATTTTGTTCTTCTCTTTTCATCTAAATAATTAATCCTTTAATTTAGAATAGTTTTAGATTTACACAAAATTGTAAAGATAGAATTACCAGTTTCCTTGGTTAATAACATTTTTTATTAGTATGCCACATTTGTCACAATTAATCAACTGATATTGATAAAATATTGTCAACTGAAGTTCATAATTTGTGCTAATTTCCTTTATTTGTCAAAGCTTTTTTTTTGATGTGAAATTCACATAAGCATAAAATCATTTTAAAGTGTACATTTAATCATTTAATCTTTTTAAAGTGTACAATTTTGGAGAAGGAAATGGCAACCCACTTCAGTATCTTTGCCAGGAGAATTCCATGGACAGAGGAGCCTGGCAGGCTACAGTCCATGGGGTCGCAGAGTCGGACATGACTGATTGACTATCACTTTCACATTCAAAGTATACAATTTAGTGTCATTTAATAATTCACAGTGTTGTGCACCTCTATTTAGTTTCAATAGATTTTTATCAAACATCCCCCCAAATTTCCTATTATGCAGTCATTGCCCATTTCCCTGACTTTCCAACCTCTTGTTGTCATTCTGTCTTTATGTCCTATCTGACTCTTCTGCAACCCTCCAGGCTCCTCTCTCTCTATGGGATTTCCCAGGCAAGAATACTAGAGTGGATTGCCATTTTCTTCTCCAGGGTATCTTCCCAACCCAAGGATTGAATTCATGTCTCCTGCATTGCTGGTAGGTTCTTTACCACTGAGCCACCTTCCAACATCTGGCCTTCTGTCTCTGTAAATTTACTTATTCTAGGCATTTCATATAAATGAAATCCTACAAAATATAAGTTCTGTGTCTGGATTCTTTCAGTTATCATGTTTTGGGAATACATCCATGTTGTAGCATGTCTCTGTACTTCATTTCTTTTAGTAGCTGATTAATATTCTATCATATATATAAACCACATTTGGTATCCAATATTCACTGATAGACATTTGGGTTGGATCATATGGTAACTGTATGTTTAAATTTTTGAGGAACTGCCAAACTGCTTCCCTCTGTGGCTGCTAAGCTACTTCCCACTTTACATTTCTATCAAAAATGCATGAGAGATTCAATTTCTCTATTTCCTCACCAGCACTTGTTTTTTATTTGTTTGGTTTTGTTTTGATTTTTATAGTCATTCTAGTGCATATAGAATGATATCACTTTCAATGTTGTTTTGCATTTTACTAATGACTTTTTAAATTTAACATTTTATTAATGGAGGATTTTTTCATTGATTTTCTGTTATTAGTATTCTTTAATTGGAGAAATGTATACTCAAGTCTTTGCCCACTATTTAGTTGGACTTTGTGTATTTGTGTTGTTGAGCTGTGAGATTTTTTTTTAAATGTTCCAGATACTAAACCCTTACTATTTATAATTTGCAAACATTTTCTCTCATTCTGTAAGTTGTCTTTTCATTTGCTTAGAATGCTTTAGGTATGCTTTGAATACCAAACCTCAAAACATCAAAGATTTTCCCCTATAATTTCTTTGAGGAGTTTTATAGTTTCAGTCTTTATATTTTGGCTACTGGTGTCCATTTCATAGAGATGTGAGTGAGTTGTGTGTGTGTGTGTGTTAGTTGCACAGTCACATCCGACTGTTTGCAACCTCATGACCTGTAGCCCACCAGGCTCTTCTGTCCCCGAAATTCTCCAGGCAAGAATACTGGAGTGGGTTGCCATTTCCTTCTCCAGAGGATCTTCCCGACCCAGGGATCAAATCTGTGTCTCCTGCATTGCAGGCGGATGCTTTACCGTCTGAGCTACTAGATCCAATTTTATTCTTTTGCATATAGATACCCAGTTGAACCAGAACCATTTATTGAAGAGACTATTCCTCCCCTGTTGAATGATCAGCTCTTGTCAAATAAGAATTGGCCACAGATGCTAGGATTTATTTCTGGAGTCTCAATTCTCTTTCATTGGTCTATATAACTGTTATTATGTCAGTACCAGACTGTTTTGATTACTGTAGCTGTGTGATAAGTTTTGAAATTCAGAAATATGAGTCCTCCAACTTAGATCTTCTTTTTCAATATTGTTCTGACTATTCAAGCCCCCTTGTAATTCCCCATCAATTTAGGATAATCTTTTCCATTTTACAAAAAGACCATTGGAATTTTGGTAGGGATTCTATTGACTCTTGATTCCTTTGAGGAGTATTGATGGCTCAAAAATACTAAGTTTTTCAATCCATAAATACAATATGTTTTCCCGTTTATTTAGGTCATCTTTTATCTTTTTACATCAATATTTTCTGATTTTTAGTATACAAATTTTCCACTTACTTGGTTAAATTTGTTCCTAGGTATTCTATACCTTTTTTTTTTCCGCCCTAAATACATTTTTTGTTATGTCACATAACCAAAACTATCGATATCTTTTAAAGTTTTATATTTTAAGTTATAGTTAGAAATATTGGAAATATCTTTTGTACTTTAAGATTATAAAGAAATTTCCCCATGTTTCTTTACAGAACATTTATGGTTTCCCTGGTGACTCAGATGGTAAAGAATCTGGCTGCAATGCAGGAGACCCAGGTTCAATCCCCAGGTTGGGAAGATCCCCTGGAGAAGGGAATGGTGATACACTCCAGTATCTTTGCTTGGAAAATTGCATGGACAGAGGAGCTTGGTGGGCTACAGTCCTTAGGGTCTCAAAGAGTCAGACACAGCTGAGCCACTAAGCGCACACACATGTATTCTTCCCCTCAGGGGCTTCCCTGGTGGTTCAGTGGTGAAGAATCCACCTGTCAAGCAGGTGGTGTGGGTTTCAGACTTGGGTCAGGCAGATTCCCTGGAGAAGGAAATGGCTACCCACTCCAGTATTCTTACCAGGAGAATACCATGGACAGAGGAGCCTAGAGGGCTACAGTCCACAGGGTCTCAAATAGTCAGACAGGAGCCATTAACACTTTCATGACTTGATTATTACCATTTAAATCTTCAATCCTTGTTGAATTCATTCTGATGTAAAGTGTGAGGTTTAGGCCCAAGTTGTTGGTCCTTTAATGGACCAGAACCTGGTGGTCTGGAGTCGACGATGAGAGAGTGAAAGAAGGAAAGAGGCTAATATTCCCTGGGTTACACAGCCAGCTTCCGTGCTCCAGGGAATCAGCCAGAAATAGAGAGAGAGAGAGAAAGAAAGAAAGACACGGGGACCAAAGCTCTGATGGAGCAAAGGTGTTTTAATCAACATGGTGTGGGCATATATACTATTTTACAGGGTAGTTATTCTCAGCAAAGATAAAGATTAAAATTCCAGACTTACAAAACACAAGGTGATTCCTATTGAAGAGAGAAGAGGATACTTATCACCATAATGAGAAACTAACAAAGGAAATGCCTGGATTCCTTAGCCTCGGGAAAGGCGTGCTTCTCCTCTTAATTCCTGAATACTCAGGAATTAATAAGTACCAAAGGATTCCTGACAGATCCAAAACAGCACACAGGAAGCCTCCTGTTAAATGCTTCCTGACACCAAGTTACCTCTCTCATTTGACTTTTCCGTTGCTCTAACAATTATTGTATGTATAGACTTTTTCCTCACTGGTTTAAGATGCCACCCTTAATGATATATCAAATTCTATATTAGAATAGCGGCAGTTGGGACTGCGCACAAGCACAGCTAAGAGGAGCTACCCCATGTCCAAGGTTGGGGGCAGCAGCCAAGAGGAGCTACCCCACGTCCAAGGTAAGGAGCAGCAGCTGCTCTTTGCTGGAGCAGCCGTGAAGAGATACTCCAGGTCCAAGGTAAGAGAAACCCAAGTAAGATGGAGGCACTGAGAGAGGGCATCAGAGGGCAGACAGACTGAAACCAAATCACAGACAACCAGCCAATCTGATCACACAGACCACAGCCTTGTCTAACTCAATGAAACTAAACCATGCCACATGCGGCCACCCAAGACACCTCCACATGACCCAAGTCATGGTGGAGAGGTCTGACAGAATGTGGTCCACTGGAAAAGGGAATGGCAAACCACTTCAGTACTCTTGATTGAGAACCCCATGAAAGGCAAAAAGATAAGACCCCGAAATATGAACTCCCCAGGTCAGTAGGTGCCCAACATGCTACTGGAGATCAGTGGAGAAATAACTCCAGAAACAATGAAGGGATGGAGCCAAAGCGAAAACAATACCCAGTTGTGGGTGGGACTGGTGATAGAAGCAAGGTTCGATGCTGTAAAGAGCAATATTGTATTGGAATTTGGAATGTTAGGTCCATGAATCAAGGCAAATTAGAAGTGGTCAAACAGGAGATGACAAGAGTGAACATCAACATTCTAGGAATCAGTGAACTAAGATGGACTGGAATGGGTGAATTTAACTCAGATGACCATTATATCTACTACTGTGGGCAGGAATCCCTTAGAAGAAATGGAGTAGCAATCATAGTCAACAAGAGTCCAAAATGCAGTACTTGGATGCAACCTCAAAAATGACAGAATGATCATTGTTTGTTTCCAAGGCAAACCATTCAATATCACGGATATCCAAGTATATGCCCTGACCAGTAACACTGAAGAAGCTGAAGTTGAACAGTTCTATGAAGACCTACAAGACCTAGAACTAACACCCCAAAAAGATGTCCTTTTCATTATAGCGGACTGGAATGCAAAAGGAGGAAGTCAAGAAACACCAAAGAGGCAAATTTGGTCTTGGAGTACAGAATGAAGCAGGGCAAAGGCTAATAGATTTTTGCCAAGAGAATGCACTGGTCATAGCAAACACCCTCTTCCAACAACACAAGAGAAGATTCTACACATGGACATCACCAGATGGTCAACACCGAAATCAGATTATATTCTTTGCAGCCGGAGATGGAGAAGCTCTATACAGTCAGCAAAAAAAGACCAGGAGCTGACTGTGGCTCAGATCATGAACTCCTTACTGCCAAATTCCGACTGAAATTGAAAAAAGTGGAGAAAACCACTAGACCATTCAGGTATGGGCTAAATCAAATCCCTTATGACTATACAGTAGAAGTGAGAAGTAGATTTAAGGGACCAGATCTGATAGACAGAGTGCCTGATGAACTATGGACAGAGGTTCGTGACATTGTACAGGAGACAGGAATCAAGACCATCCCTAAGAAAAAGAAATGCAAAAAGGCAAAATGGCTATCTGAGGAGGCCTTACAAATAGCTGTGAAAAGAAGGGAAGAGAAAAGCAAAGGAGAAAAGGAAAGGTATACCCATTTGAATGCAGAGTTCCAAAGAATAGCAGAGAGAGATAAGAAAGCCTTCCTTAGCAATCAATGCAAAGAAAGAGAGGAAAACAATAGAATGGGAAAAACTAGAGATCTCTTCAAGAAAATTAGAGATACCAGGGGAACATTTCATAAAGAGATGGTCTTAATAAAGGACAGGGATGATAGGGACCTAACAGAAGCAGAAGATATTAAGAAGTGGTGGCAAGAATACACAGAAGAACTGTACAAAACTCTGGAACTCTCTTGCTTTTTTGATGATCCAGCGGATGTTGGCAATTTGATCTCTGGTTTCTCTGCCTTTTCTAAAACCAGCTTGACCATCTGGAAGTTCACAGTTCATGTATCTCGATCTTCACCACCCAGATAATCATGATGGTTGATCATTCACCTAGAGCCAGACATCCTAGAATGTGAAGTCAAGTAGGCCTTAGGAAGCATCACTACGAACAAAGCTAGTGGAGATGATGGAATTCTGGTTGAGCTATTCCAAATCCTGAAAGATGATGCTGTGAAAGTGCTGCACTCAATATGCCAGCAAATTTGGAAAACTCAGCTGTGGCCACAGGACTGGAAAAGGTCAGTTTTCATTCCAATCCCAAAGAAAGAAAGGCAATGCCAAAGAATACTCAAACTACTGCACAATTGCACTCATCTCACACGCTAGTAAAGTAATGCTTAAAATTCTCCAAGCCAGGCTTCAGCAATACATGAACCGTGAACTTCCAGATGGTCAAGCTGATTTTAGAACAGGCAGAGGAACCAGAGATCAAATTACCAACATTCGATGGATCATCGAAAAAGCAAGAGAGTTCCAGAAAAACATCTATTTCTGCTTTATTGACTATGCCAAAGCCTTTGACTGTGTGGATCACAAAAAACTGTAGAAAATTCTGAAAGAGATGGGAATGCCAGACCACCTGACCTGCCTCTTGAGAAACCTGTATGCAGGTCAGGAAGCAACAGTTAGAACTGGACATGGAACAGACTGGTTCCAAATAGGAAAAGGAGTACATCAAGGCTGTATATTGTCACTCTGCTTATTTAACTTCTATGCAGAGTACATCATGAGAAACGCTGGGCTGGAAGAAGCACAAGCTGGAATCAAGATTGCCAGGAGAAATATCAATAACCTCAGATATGCAGATGACACCACCCTTACAGCAGAAAGTGAAGAGGAACTAAAGAGCCTCTTGATGAAAGTGAAAGAGGAGAGTGAAGAAGTTGACTTAAAGCTCAACATTCAGAAAACTAAGATCATGGCTTCTGGTCCCATCGCTTCATGGAAATAGATGGAGAAACAGTGGAAACAGTGGCTGACTTTATTTTTCTGGGCTCCAAAGTCACTGCAGATGGTGACTGCAGCCATGAAATTAAAAGACTTGGAAGGAAAGTTATGACCAACCTAGATAGCCTATTAAAAAGCAGAGACATTACTTTGCCAACAAAAGTCCATCCGGTCAAGGCTATGGTTTTTCCAGTGGTCATGTATGGATGTGAGAGTTGGACTGTGAAGAAAGCTGAGCACCGAAGAATTGATGCTTTTGAGCTGTGGTGTTCGAGAAGTCTCTTGAGACTCCCTTGGACTGCAAGGAGATTCAACCAGTCCATCCTAAAGGAGATCAGTCCTGAGTGTTCATTGGAAGGACTGATGTTGAAGCTGAAACTCCAATACTTTGGCCACCTGATGTGAAGAGCTGATTCATTGGAAAAGACCCTGATGTTGGGAAAGATTGAGGGCAGAAGGAGAAGTGCAGAAGGAGGTGATGGATGGCATCACCTACTCAATGGACATAGGTTTGGGTGGACTCTGGGAGTTGGTGATGGACAGGGAGGCCTGGGATACTGCGGTTCATGGGGTCGCAAAGAGTCGGACACTACTGAGTGACTGAAATGAACTGAACTGAAATTCTATATACGTTTGGACTTTTACTGAACTTTCTATTTGGCTGACTGTTTTCTCTGTCTAACCGTACCCCACTATCACTCTATTTTGATTAAGTTGGTTTGCTGTTTTTGACTCTCTTTAACATCTGAATAGGTCTAGTCTGCCCTCTCACTTCTTCTTTTCCACTGTTTTCATTGCTATTTTTATTGGTTCTTTTTTTGCATGAACTTTAGAGGTAGCTTGTTAGGTTAAAAGTAAACTTTTTTTCATTTTCATTGAGATCAAATCAAATTTAGAAATTAATTAGAGAAAATTTACATCTTTATGACATTGAGTCCTTCTACTCAAGAATATACTATGCTTTTTCATTTGTTCAAGTCTTCTACTAAGGATTCTAATAATACTTAAAATGTATTTTCATATAGGACTGTCTCATTTATCATTACATGTATTCCTTGGTATTTTAAGTAATTCATTAGTCTTATAAGTGGGACATTTTCTTTCACTATATTTTCTAACAGGTTTTTGTTTGAAATAAGTCTAATTCATGAGAATTGCATGAAAGAATTCTCATTAACTCTGCAAGAGAGGATTGATAAATAATTTCTAACTCTTCCAGCTTTGCCCACAAAGCCCTATTTTAAATTATACAGAGTGCTGGTATAAAATTTATCTTTTATTATAATTATAATTTATACTCTGGATTTATAATCAGCAAGGTTTAAAAATTATAAATGGAAGACATTGAAGCAATAACTTTCTATACTATTTCAATATTGTATATTATTTAACTTTAGCATTAATATATGTATCTAATTTGCCTACATATGGACATATCTATGTGTATACATATATACATGTATGTTCCTACACATAAAAACCTACACATATATTTCTAGAGTGAAAATATTTTTGAATTAATGCTCCTTTGGTTTTTACTGATATATATAATATCACTTCAAATTTATATTTATAGTTCAAGGACTGCTTTGGAAATAACTTCGAAGTTTGAAACATGAGGACTTTGCTCAGCTATATATTTCCAATTGTCTTTATTTCTGCATCAACTAGTGGTGTAAACTAGATATATCCTGACTTTCAAAGAAATAGCTGATTTCTGTCATTCCTTTCAGCAGTCTTCATGACAAATTTGCTTTATTCTCTTTCTGATGTCAGATTCACTTTGGATTCTTCCCAAAGAAAAGAGAAGACTTTTCTAAACAATGAGGAAATAAACAAAGTAGTTGTTAGCGTTTATATTTCAAAACAGATTTGCCTGCCACTTGGCCTTATATCATATACAAAATTTGGAACTTAGGAGCTAAACATGGCCTTACAACAAAGATAACTTTAATTGATTAATATGTTTGTTTATTTATTTGCATTCACCAAACCAGCTCAAGACTGTAAAATATAACTTTATATATATATATATATATATATATATGTGTGTGTGTGTGTGTGTGTGTGTATATACATATATATTATATTTTTGGAAGATATAAGCAGTTTAAAAATTAAACATAACCATGTGTAACACAAATAGGCACGTAATAAATGTTTGGCAGAAAAGTAAATAAATAAATTAAGGATCCAGTAAAATGATGCATTTTCAAAACCCATTTTCAATATTTTGATTTGGCTTTCTCAGCAAAAGCCAGGACTTGTCTCTACTTCAGCTAATAAAATTTGGAGGACAGGAGCTTTGTCACTAATGCCTTTAGGGTTTCTGCATATTACCCTCTCCCCTCTTCTGCTTGTCAGTTGTGATGGATAATACTCCCATTTGGTCATGCTCCCTTTGATGTGATATATTCCAAAATATCCAGGGAGAGGTTCTCAAATTCCAGAGGAGCTGAAAGAAACAGTCCAATGCAGGAACATTTGGAATGGTGGGTTAGACCAGAGTGTTGACGGTCAAAGATAGCTATTATACTTTCACTGCCTGCATGAATATGGCCTGGTCTTCAATTGCCAAGTATGTAGTAAAGTTCAAGTCTGCCATCCATAAAGCAATATGAGGGGAATATAGGTCAGGCCTTTTAGTCAAGAGGAATATCATAAATGCCTGCATTACATTTAATCTCTGAGGAGTCAAAGAATCAGGACAATCATGGAATTTGTTTCTCAAAAGTTCAGATCTAATCAGGAAAACTTTGACTTATAAACATGAATCAACAAGAGAGCTATAGAAAAAGTATATAAAATTCAAAAAGTGGCATTCTACCAACCCATAGTTACTCAGGTAAGGAAATAACCTTACTTAGACATTGAAAAGTAAACACATCAGGGACTGGTTTTCATGGCATAGTTAAAACTGAATGCCTGAGAGACTTAAGATTTAAGATTTCTGTTTGTCTTCTGAAAACTGTCAGAATCTCTCCAAGACCTTAAGGTCAGAGTATTAACCAACACTTGTGGCATGCTAACTGTCCACTTGGCACTGCACCAAACATGGAACATACATCATCTCATTTAACCTCAAATAACTGTATGCAATATTTCCTCTAATTATCCTTATAAATAAACAGTAAAACTCAGAACCTTGGACACCAATAAATGGTTAATCTGGGATTTGAACCTCAACCCTCTGCTCTAGAATCCAAGCTCTTTAGTCACTATGCTTTTATGATAATTGAAATGAAGTTGAAGACTTTTAAGTAAGATGAACAAAGAGGCAGATAGGGAACTGTTCCTTGTGTGTATTTCATTTTTCTTCTTTTTTCTCACACTCAGCTGAAACTCTAATGTCTTCCACACCTCCTGCCCCATTCAAAGAGCCTTAAGGCAAAATGCAAGGAAACCATTTCATCACAACCTGTAGACCCTATAGGGGTCTTGCAGGCTTGCTCTAAGCATGCACACAATGGTGAGCTCTGAGAGACGGATCGGCTTCCCTGGGGCAGTTAGAAGGACACTGCATGCCAGGGCCTGGAGGTCAACAAAAAGGCTGTCCCAGAAAAGCAGAGATGACTGATGGCCTGAGTGCACAAGGGGCCCTGGAATGCTCTTTTATCTTAAGTCACTGTGCTCCCCCAGCCCCCAGCCCCCAGCCCTCCATTCCCTCCATACCACATTTCCCATCCTTCATGCCTACAGATTTACTCTTCTTCCTGGCTTTGATTAGCTTGCCCCACCACCAACCTCCACCCAGCTTTCCTGTCCTCCCCAAGAGCCTGGAGCGCTCCTGACATGAGGGAAGCACTCCATCATCATGATGGGACATGTCAGGTGCGCAAGATCAATGCAAATTTCATGGCACCACTGCCTCCCTCAGCCAAGTTTTAGAAGACTAAGAAAACTGGGAACCTTATGCTGTGGGGCCATTTGGTTGGCACAAAGCAGAACAGACTTTATCCAATACAGTCTGTTGGCATCCCTGGTGCCAGATTTGTATAGAGAGGTGGAGATGGCTCTGGCTATGGAGTCTGCTGTTTAGCCAGCTGGGGGCCTCTCAAGTGATGGAAAAGTGATGGCCTGGATCCGGGGAGAGAGCCTTCCACCTAAGTACTCCCAATGGTATCTTCAGGATCCTACCTCAGGCTGGAGAGGCAAGCCACAAAGAGACGGGACTCTTTTACTGAGATGAAGAATTCCTACTGTTCCTAGCCAGTCTTCCCCAGTGTCCACCAAGCTAATAACACCTGGCATCCATAGCATAACTGGAGCTGGATGAGAAATAAAGTCTGTTTTTTTATTTGTTTTCATTTAAGTTTGTGATTTCCTATTACAGAGTTTGTAGCTTTCCATTTTAGAGGATGTTGCTCCATCTGCCTCCAAATCTATTATCCGGAGGGGATGTCCAGCTGGGAGGAAAAGTTTGACACAAGCTGGGACATATTGGCAGAAAAACGAATTCTGGAGCCACACTGCCTAAATTTGAATCCAACCTTCTTCCTTTGGGTGAATGAAATAGCCACCCACTCCAGTATTCTTGCCTGGAGAATTTTGTGGACCGAAGAGCCTGGTAGGCTACAGTCCATGGGGTCATATAGAGTCAGACACAACTGAATGACTAACATTTCTTCCTTTACCAGCTCTGTAGGACTCAGGGAAATTTTTAAAAAGGCTCACTGCATCTCAATTCTCTCTCTTTGTAAAGGAAGCATAAGAGTAATAGCACTGACCTCATAATGTATTTGGCAGATTAAGGTAATAAAATACAAAAATATAAAGCATGTAGAACAGAGCCAGGCCAATGGTAACTTCTCAATGAAATTTGGCTACTATTACTTTGGCAAATACACTTTCCCACTTAGCGTATAGTTTGTTTTCCAGTCTATGAGAGTCAACCTGAAGACCTGTAATCATGATGAAAAATTTCAAAAGGGGTCTCCAGCATTGTCTGAAGATTTGACTTGACTATGAGATAGTACACTGAGGGACTTAGCTCCAGATGCTAAACTCTTAAATGGCAAGACTGAAGAGAGGGAAAGAAATGTGAGTAGCTATGTCATCATTTTTTGGGAAATTACACCAACCTGTCATCTGCTCTTCACAGGCAGAGTCAACCTATGATTGAATATTAAGGAAGTAATCATCTTTTCTGACCCCCAGAACATACCAAGTCTTTGAAAACAGAGTGAAATTCTTTGTGGAGAAAACTCTAGATGTTAAGGATCTTGGCAATTAACTGCAAATGAGGAAATTGAGTCCCAAATGACTGCAGTCCATGGTGTCCCAGCTTGACAAAAGCAGAGTCAAGATTAAATCCCAAACTCCAGATTTTTAATTCAATGCTTCTGTGTGCTTCTATGATCTAGTGGCTGGCAAGGAAGTCCTTGTGATACTGTCTAATGTCTTCTAGTTAGCTGTGAATTGATGTTCTTTGCCTCATCAAAATTCCCTTCAGAATACTCTTCTCTTGATGCTATCTCTGGGCAGAACTGGGTCAGTAATTAGAAGGTAAACTGAGGGAGCCAGCTAAAATCTATATGTGAGACACTAAGCTACGGAGGAGTATTACTGTCAAATACGTTATAACCTAGTTGGCCACACTTCATGAGAAAGCCAGGAGACAAGGCAAGGTGGGAAGGGGCAACATGTGATACCTTATCAGAAGTGGGAGTCAGGAGGCTGTGTGAACACATTGAACCTATGTTCAATCTTCTAGGTGTTTCAATATAATCTATGGACTTACTGCCTTAATAGCTTATATACACTTAATTAATATGAACTCTCATGATTTTTCACTATATATTTTGAAAAGAATCATCAAAGAGGCTCTTACTAGCAGATACAAACTATTAGATACAGGATAAATAAACAACAAGGTCCTACTGTATAGCAGAGAGAACTATTTCGATATCCTGTGATAAACCATAATGGAAAAGAATATGAAAAAGAATATATATTATATATATATATGCATGTGTGTATAACTGAATCACTTTGCTATACAGCAGAAATTAACATAATATTGTAAATCAACTGTACTACAATAAATGTTTTTAAAAAGCTCTTAGACTCCTTAGAACAAAGACTGTTTAAACTTTGTGACAATAATATTAATAGTAATAACCATTAGTTGAAAACTGACAGTGTGCCAGACGCATTGGTAAGAACTATGAGTTAACAGATGATTCATTGTGTTCCAAAAATTCTGAGACAGCCCTGTCTTTCAGGAGTTTTCGAGTTCCACTCAGGGAGGTCTCCTGTTTAGCCTTGCTGAACTTCCAGCTGAGGAGGGGGCTTGCCTCAGGAGTCCCAAGTGAGTGATACAAAGCACAATTCATAAGCTTGTCCTACAACTTCCTGAGGAAAGAGCCTTCCAAAACTCACACACCAAATAAAATAGTTAAGGGGAAAATGAGAAAAAGAACATTTTTTTTTTAATCAATTATACTTTAAAATTATTTTCTTCACAGGATTTATTAGAACAAGAAGAAAACCCCCTAAAGTTCTGAAGAAATATTAACATAACATGCCTGTAACTCATGCTGTGTTTAATGAGAGGTGCTGTTTTTCCTGCCATGGGGGCCGTAGCCCAATGAGTGATGGCTCTGAAAAGGGTCACATACATATTCATCAAATTCGACATGCACATGTAAACTGGTTTTAATAGGCCATGACAGCAGAAGTTGTGTCGGGCAAATAGCTGCACATGTGCTTCTTCCCACAACTGGCATATTTAGCTATTAACGCTCTGGTATCCATGGATGAAATATTAGCTTGTTAACTTAAGACCATCACTTGCTGTTGATTCTCAGTGGAAACCAAGGGAAAGAATCCTCTCAGATACTTTATTAGGGATGAAGCTTGAACTTCAGCATGCTTATTTCACATTAATGATGCCATGAATACCATGGTGCTCTCTGAACCCAGAGACCAGAAAATGCAAACAAAATATCTTGACTGAAATTGATAACACACTCAGCCTAAAATGCAAATGGGTCCTACTCTATCACTATCACAGAGGGTATGGAGTTTAAAACTTTTTCTTAATCTATTTCAATGCAAGATTCATTTTATTTGAATACCAACCTGTTTGAAGTCTGCTGAGGCTTACATGTCCAGGTTAAGCAGACATTACAAGTTAACCATACATGGTTAAGCAGGTATTACTGGCAAATACATATGAACCCTTCTAAGACTTTCTCCTTGGTTATTTGATGAATATATTCTCAAACTCCCAGTGAATTAAATGATTATAGAGCAACGGAAACCACAATCGATCTATGAGAAGAGGTCCTTCAGTAACAAATTAAAACATTTTGCCTTGTAGAGGCTTCCACATAAAATTAGGACCCCAAGCTCATTAAGACATTCAGGCCCTGAGTTGGGGCTGATAAATTGTCTTATTGTAACCATGTGGAGGCCTCTGGCCACCTCAGCCATCAACCTCTGGATACTTATATTTGGTTAAACACAAGTATCTTTAATGACCCATGGACGTTTGGCCTTATCTGTCAGTCAAGTTTCTTGGATTGAATTGGCGTTTTGTTCTATCTTTTGTAAGACAAACAGCTGTGGATTTGAATTGCCTAAAGATTTGTTCTAACCAAAGTGATTTGGGACGTGATTGTCTTTAAGCGACATGTGGGGAAGGGGTTTTCTAGCAAAACTCATCTATCATCCTTACTCAATCAGATTATTATTGCCCTCTTCCTCCTTACCCTCACCTTTTCCTGCGTCTTCTCCAAATCAATGATTGATCTCTGGAAAACAATTTTCTGCCCTTTATTACCAAAAGAGTCCCCAGATCTTTACAAACTTAAAATAGAATCAACTTTAGCTGCCAAAAATGTCACCAACATAGTAAAATACTTGATTCTTTAATAAAACTACACTATATGGTAAGAAAATATCCAAGAGCAACTAGTTGAACAAATTCATGGCTATTTGGCTCTTCCTCATGGATAGATTTTCCTAAGCAGAAGGAAGTATTAAGCACGGTGCCTTTCTCTTCACCTCATCATAATGGGTTACAGATAAAGAGTATACTGGACTCAAACCTGAGTTTTGTAGAGCCAAAAATTTTCTGAAAAAATCAAAAGTATCAGGTATTCTCCTTTCCAATGAAGACATGTCAAATCTATTCTTAGCTTTTCAAAAGGAATGTATTTGTCTTCATTCTCAGACTTGGTATCCTGGGATGAGATCATTTAAGAGAAAATATGATTAACATCGGCCAGCTCTTCATTGTAATATATCAGTGGGCTCAAAACAATTTACCCAAATGCTCCATTTCAATACAGTGATTTTAATGCCCTGCATCCCATTGAGTTGGGAGTTCTACAATTACATTCTCAGACTATGTTCTGAGACAGTCTCAGTTGAAGATTGTTGCCATGCATATAGGTGATGGAACGTGTGTTCATTATTTTTCCAGCTCTGGCTTAGGCCCATTAGACCACTGTTGCCAAAAATTGCAAGGCACAATTTGCTTGATTTCTGCTTTCTTGGAAAAAAAAAAAAAAGACAATAGGCCTCCATTCTGAACTATTAAAATTACATTTCAGTGCAATTGAGAATCTCATCTCTAGAAAGTGAAGCTATTTTCAATAACCAGTGAACTGAAGGAAGCCTGGTGTGCTGCAATCCATGGGCTGCAAAGAGTTGGACATGACTGAGCGACTGAATTGAACTAAACTGAGGGAGGAAGTGGACAGCCAGCTCTCTTTTGGCATCGCTGACCATCACTGAGTCGGGAATGACTGGTATACTTGGCTGATTCCGAAAAATGCCATCTGGTATAGATTTCCTTTCAACTCATTGGGAGGAATTCAGGCTCATGGGCAATAATTGAAAGCCGTTGTCTTTGGGGCGGTATTTTATTTAGCTCTTTTTTTCTAGTTAGCTTCTGGAAGCCAGGCTGTCTGAACTAACACACATCTACTTATTCTACCTGTATTCACACCCCTGACAAATGCCCCTTCAGCTGAGAGTGCACGTCCATAAATAATGTGCGGTTTGCATTTATTCTGCTCCAAAGTGCTGTAAACATCAAGGCCTACTTATCAGAGGAGTATGGCTGGTAACAGAGGGTCATTGAGAACTAGAGGCAAATGAATTGAGGTAAGCAGAATGAATGGCATGGCTGGTCCTAACTGAATGCTGGGTCTGAATTGAGGTCACTGAAAGGAGATCACATATGACTTTAATCCACTCTCTGCCCAGCTTTCTCGGGGGATAAATCTGTCTCCAGTTTTTATTTACATATTATCATTTTACCGTACGTCACTGTCATAGTTTCAGACTTGAGTAAATCCACATTTAAATAGCGATTTGTCTCCTTTTGATAGTAAATATTCTCCTAAGTGGTGGTTAGGATTAAAGGGAATTTGTCGACAATAGGTAAAGGGGGCTATTTAGGATCAAATGAAATTATACACACAGCCAAGACAGCCTTCCCTGGGAAGCTCAGTCCAGCAGGTGCCAGGCTGTCCCACAAATTCCCCCTTTGAAAGTACAGTGATAATTCCCTGAAAGGAGCACAAGGTAGGGAGGGGTGGGGAAACACATACAAATGTTCTCAGCTCTCCAGACACCCCCAGGAGGGGGGCAAATCCTGCCTGAAACAGCCCTCAAGACGCCACCACTTAAAGGTTAGCAAAGAGTGCTTTTCAGGTGACATTTAAACCTTTAATAGCTCCCAGCCAGTTTGGGCAGGAATAATTTCCCCTCACAGAGGCCCAAGGCTGGGCACTGCTCAGTTACCTGTCTACAGAGGATGCGAGGGTGTGGATGAAACCCAAGTAGGGCGATTTGGGAGCAGGGGGTGGAGCCCACCAGTGTCTGCAGGCCTAGCCCTCCCGCCCTAATTGCACCAAAGGCCAAAAAAAACTTCAGCTTGCACGTTAGGCCCTTGCTGAGATCAGTAATTATAATATCAGTTTCCCCCAAACAGGGCTGACAGAATGGCTGGGGGAGCAGAGGTGACGCAAAGTTTAGTAAGTCTCGGGGAAAGTTTACTGGCTCCTGCTGTTCCCTGGCTCACAAATTTGGCCTTTCTACTCCCCAGCACTGGCCACAAACAGTAGGAATCCTTTTCAATCACTATTAGCAACACTTCATTTCTGTCATACTTGACCCCTGGCAAACTGCAACTCGGTGAAGAACATTCTTTCCAGAAAGGAACCAGACATCGTTCAGTGAGAGACGATTTACTGTGGGACGTGGGGCTGATGTGCTTTTGTTTACCCCCCCCCCCGGAGCTCCCAGTCCATCAGAATGAATCGTCCTCCTGCGCAGCAGTGCTCAGGGGAGGGCCTTTCCCGGCTAACAGAGAGAGAACTAGAGGCTGACTCTGGACTCACTGCTGGTCATCCTGCATCCTTGCTCTGAGCCAGATTCTGTGGCCTAGCCTGTCTGTCCAAGTATCATACGCTATAGCTTTTCTTTCTTGTTTTTTTAATTGAAGTATAGTTGATTTACAATGTTGTGCTAGTTTCAGGTGTAGAGCAAAGAATCTGGAAAATCATATATATATATATATATATATTCTTTTCCATTATAGGCTATTATAAGATATTGTGCATAGCTCCCCATGCTATACAGTAGGTTTTTGCTGAGTATCTATTTTACATATATTAGTACCTGCAGTGTAGGAGACCCAGGTTCGACCTCTGGGTCAGGAAGCTCCCCTAGAGAAGGGCATGGCTACCCACTCCAGTATTCTTGCCTGGAGAATTCTGTGGACAGAGGAGTCTGGCAGGCTACAGTCCATGGGATCTCAAAGAGTCAGACACAACTGAGCAACTAACATACAAACAAAAACATAAGTGTGTGTCTGTTAAGCCCAAACTCCTAATGTATCCTTAATCCCCCTTTCCCTTATGGTAACTATAATTTTGTTTTTTATGTCTCTGGGTCCATTTCTGTTTTTTATATGCATTCACTTGTATCATTTTTTTTTTAGATTCCACATGTAAGTGATACCATATAATATTTGTCTTCCTCTGCTTCACTTCACTTAGAATGATCATCTCCAGGTCCATGCATGTTGCTGTAAATGGCATTATTTGCAGTACTATTTACAATAGCCAGGACATGAAAGCAACCTAAATGTGTATCGACAGATGAATAGATAAAGAAGATGTACATACATACAATGGAATACTACTTAGTTTTTCTGAAAACAAGACCTAAGTTATTTGAGAACAGCCACTTTTTCCTCCATGTCAGGGCCATAATGTGGCTCTCTCCAGCCTTGTTCAGACTTAATTTGCCCAAATATGAAGGAAAAAAATAAAAAAACAAACTAATATAAACACTAAAGATTGAAAATTGCTTCCATCAGCTTCAAGCCCAAGCATCCCTCTGGCCCTCTACTCATTGAAGGAGAAAACATTCGGGCCTTTTAGTCTGTTGTTTCTTCCCCATCCAATTGTCTATCATGGAAATTTCCAAGCAGGACTATGACTCAGTCATCTCCTCTACCATCTGCACATCTTTCACTGTGTTTAATATTAATCTTATATGGGGGAAGTGGATGCTATTGTTTAATGGAACAGAATTTTTGTGGCGATGATGAAAACATTTGGGGTCTTAATACTGGTGATAGCTCTACATCATTGTGAATGTATTGAATGCCATTAAATTTTACACTTAGGAGTGGTTAAAATAATAAACAGTATGTTTTGCATATATACCACAATAAAAATATTTATCTAATATTAATAATTAATATTAAGTCAGATTTGCACTTGGCTGAAACGGCTGAGCTGTGCTTCCTGTCTTAGCGTCTCCTCCTAAGATGCAGTGTTTGCATGAATCGACCAAAGTAAGGAATGGCAAGCCTACCACAAATCTTGCCCTGCTTCAGATGAGAGCCAGAGTCAGAGCACACAGACCTGGGCAGAACCGTGGATGTCCTACTCACCATATCATTCCATGAGTGTGAGATGCTCAGATGGTTTATGGGGCTGCAAATTAGGAACAAGATGGTCCCAGGTAAAAATGATGGGAAGTGCTTCTCACGTGATCCACAGACATTTAAAGAGACAGGAGATATGGATTTCTAGAAAATCACACATTCTGGGGGGAAAATATAGGTCATTCTCCAGAGGCTTTGATCCATTATTTGGCATTTCGCAGAAGGCATCCAGACTATGTTGATTCGATAACAGCAGTGCAAGCTGGGACCAATTAATTTGCACCACTTCATGTGGGAAAAGAAGCAAGGCTTGGTATGCCCACTGCTAGTCTTGAACAAAGTTATTATGAGATGTTCAAATAGCTTATAAATGTATTAAATCAATGAGTGATTTGATCTTTTGTAATCATTCAAACTCACTAATGAAAGTTTGTGAATTGCCCTCATCAATCTTTGTGACCCCAGGTTTCAGGCACCAAAGACAGTACAAAATTTGAAATCCAAACCATGCTTTTTTTCTCACATAAAAAATTTAAGCATTGAGGTCACTTGGGACCTTAAACTCTCACTGATTCTAGAGTCAGTCATTAACTGTAAACCAGTCAGTCTTGGTTTCATGTTGGTCGAGACTCATTACCTAGAGTTATAAACCTGATTCAGAAGAGACGGCCCCATCTGAGCAAAACCTTCCATGACCACTTCAGCCCAGACTTTATTTTTTCTCTCTTCCAAGGGTAATGGCCATTCACAATCTGAACACAAGGGACATTCTGAAGTAAGCCACAAAATGTGTTGGGGAGATCCACTCTGGATTTCCTAAGGCAGCAGTGAGCTTAAGGACCATGCCTAGAAATTATGCCCCTTAAGTTCCATTGCTCTAAAAGTTCAATAAATTGCCTCTTCCTACCTGACATAGACAAATGGACTAAATATTTGGTGAAATATGACTTTCAAGGTACACTATGTATAAAGACAGAATCACATTAAGGGGAAACGTACGGGGAAGTGATAAATTAGGAGACTGAGGTTAACATATATACACTATTATATATAAAATGGATGACTAATAAGGACCTACCATATAGCACAGGGAACGCTACTCAATATTCTATAATAACCAATATGGGAAAAGGAATTGAAAAAGAACAAATATATAAAATTGATACTCTTTTTCTGTAAACCTGAAACTAATACAACATTGCAAGTCAACTATACTCCAATAGAGTATTTATTTTTAAATAGTATTTTTTTAAATAGCAGGACCCCATTAATAGCAAATATACTTTATTCAAGAAAAAGAACAATCTATCCTCTATAACAGCAAAGTTAAATCACTAATTTCCCATCACCCAATATTACTGAAAATGAAACTGAACTGGGACTCTCCCTGCCTCAATTTTCATTGAGATGCGTATTGATCTCAATAAGTAAGATTAGATAGAAAAATGGGAGGTAGACCCCATGTCCTGTGCAGACTTATACACGGAATGACCCCAGGAACTGTTCCAGGTCTCTGGCACCTTTGTCAGATCCAGGAGATAAAAGGAATTCTATGGAAAAGAGAACTTGGAGGAGAAAGCTAGAGAGGAATTAATTTTTTTTTTTTTTTGCACAGAGAGCATCTATGTGGTCATTTCTTTTTCCCTCTCCATGTAGGGGGGAATGGGACTCTTCTCACACCAACCAGATGTGGGGAGGGGTGGTTAAAAAAATACTCCTTAGAGCTTCTTTTGTGTCGGCTGACCAGGGTCTGATTCTTGGGGCAGTGAACTGACTCCAGCCCCAGGAATCTGGAGAGCCAGGCAAGTCTGACTGCCTGCTTTGGTGGTGAAAGAGGAGACAGTATCCCACACTCCCTGAGGTGGCAGGATGAGACAGAAGAATGTTTCCCATCAATCACATAAGAGATGCGGGGGAGAGAGGGCCAGTGTCTTGGCAAGAAAGTCCCCCAGAAGGGAAAGAATGAGTTTAATCATTTTCCAGGTCCTGAGGGCTTGATGCTTCCCACCTGTGACATGCCCTTTCCCTTTTCCTCTGTCATCCTCATCGTTTCCACTTCTCTGTCACCCTAACCTTTAGCCTGGATGTAAAGAAAAGCTATAACTGGAGAGTGTAGGGAAGGAGGTAGGCTGTGACAGAGAGGACAACAGAGGGACAAACTGCCCCCACACCCCCTTTTCTACTGTGAGCATTCAGCCTTAAGCATGTGCCAGGTAAGGTTGAGAAGCTCAACTGAGCTTGGGAGTTTGGATAGAATGGCATCTTGGAATAACTTTACAACCTGACTCTGTGACTTGATGTCTTAAAGTGACCCAAGAAGTCTTTGTTATCAGACAGTGACCAGAATTATTGCAGGTGGCCAAAATGTTTATCCAGTATAGAGAAAGTGAAATAAAATCGAGTGGAAACTGCTATTTCATTTCAGTAGACTGGTTATTCTACCAAAGGCAGCGTCATTAACAAAGAGGTCCTTTTCAACAGGGATGTTAAGGTCTAAGAAGTTAAGTTTGGGTACCACAGAGGAAGTTAAAAACGATAAGAAACAAAGCTCTGACCAAATCACAGATGGCTCTGAGAAAATGTGCAAGTCCTTCAGGGAGCAAACCTCATGTCAAAATTAGGATTCCTGTGCTAAGAAACATATGTGACATTATAAATGCCTAATTATTAGTAAACTTATGGATAAGTCTACCTTAAATCTTTGAGTCATTTTCAAATAATTTCCATTTGTCTGAAGTGATGATGATATAATTCCATTCAATGGTTTCCAAAATAAAAGTAGTTTAGTAATTCTACCAGAACCAGTTAAGGATGACCCAATAGTCAATCTGCCTGATCCAGATAATAGTGTGCACGCAGCTGTGGTATCTTACACACAAGCTAGTCACCCTAGCTCCATCATATGCTTTGTAAGATGAAGAATCAGACTTCCTCCTTTGACATTTAATCAATATTTATTGAATTAATAAATGAATAAAATAATCAATCAATTATGCATATCTGTTTGATTCCCATTCTCCAACAAGTAGAATCTTACTTTTATCCAAATTACTCAAAGGATAGTCTCATTTTACTACCTAGTTAATAGAACACTAGCTATGTAAATGTTTTCTGAAATCAATTTATTGGTCAATTTTCCATTTTGTTATATTACTCCTCATCTTTACTAGTAAATCCTATTAAAATAAATTTAAGCCATAGATCCAGTCTCCCCTAAAATCCCCTCCCATCAAGGCTGCCATATAACATTGAGCAGAGTTCATATACTATACAATAGGCCCTTGTTAGTTATCATTTTAAATAGATCAGTGTGTACATGTATATGTATGACTGAGTCTCTTTGCTGTTCACCTGAAATGATCACAACTTTGTTAATTGGCTATATCCCAACATAGAATTCAAAGTTCAAAATAAAAAAATAATTTAAGCCATAGTGCCATATGAAATAAAATATGAATAAATTGGCTAGGAATATCTTAGCTAATTATTACCTAGAAAGGAAAAATGTGACTCGTCTGTAAAAACTATAGCTAAACACTTTCAATTTTGTTAATTTCTGTTCACCTAGCACTGGAATGATAGGAAACACATAGAAATAATTCACATTTACAAATAACAGAGTCACTTTTCCAGACCTGGAAACAAATAGGAAGTCAGTTTTCCCATTCTCCCCAGTGAGCAGGGGAGCCAAGGAACCAGTTGCCATTCGTCCAAGATAACTGCCATTAGAAGAACGAATGAGTGATGTTAGAGGAGCACTGGTACACTCTCTTTTGCTTTCGCTGATGGAATTTCCCTTGTGTAGATAACCCAGCATCTCCACTTTCAGAATAGGCCCTTTCAGAAGCAAAAACATTAAAGTGAAGAATGAAAACTTGCCAAGTATAATTCCTGAAAAATCACTTTGGTCTCAGGGAATTGTTTTTATCTCTTGATCTTTCTCGGTTGTACCATCGTGGTTTTGTCAAAAACAACATTGGCCCCAGACTGTAAGAATCCTTTGGGGTCACCATTAGTAACACTGTCTTCCCACTAAAGTTGACCACAGCAGGCTGCAGCCCCACTTTCAACATTCCTCTGAAAAAGTAACCCAGCATCCAACTACCGCAGATTTATGGTGTGAAAAATGGCATTTTTAAGAACCTTTGAAAATGTTAAAAATGAACGTGGCTTTCCTATTATTTCCCACAGCAGGAATTTAAATTTATAAACACTACTTCTAATCAATTTGGGAACTGCCCACAGAGCTAGAGGAAAAAAAAGTTCACATGGACATTCTTCAGATATCATTATATGTTACAACCAGCTTTCCATGTTGAAGCCTTGCCACTGTAAATGTGTATCTTTCCACACATTTTCATTTTAACTTCCCAAAAGATATTCTTGCCACCCTATGGCTAAGTGTTAACACATTTGTGCCCAGCATAGATGACTTTATCTTCCTCAAAGCAATTTTTGTTGCAATGTATTAGTACAGACTGTTTTCTGATTGGTGCCAAGAAATATGTTTTAAAGCAATATGTTTCTTAGAACATTTTGCCCACTTCATCACAGCAATGTCTATTAATGTTCTATTTGCCATACTTAGAAGATAATTTATATTCTATTAGTACCTTTATCTGTTTCAACCCTCTATTACAAATATAGGTCAAATATTTGGCACTTAAATGTTTAGCACTTAAAATTCCAGATAGAATAGTGATAATGTGACTTAAACACAGACATTCTTTCGAAAAGAACTAAAAGAAAATAGAAAACTTTAAGGTTTCAGCAACACTTCGTAGACATGCAATTGATCCCCAACCCAAACAACTCTATACTCCATTATCATAGAGTAGATTTCAGAGCTATTTAGGAAGAGCATAAAGTTCAGAGAGTCATGTGACCAAAAACTCCAAGAGCAAGTAAATGTATCAGGGGTCAAAGGGCACAGAGCTGAGAGAAACATCTGGATTTCATCTTTTGAACTTTTAATGGAAACTCTGATCACTCGGTGCACATCTGGGGATTTTGACAAGAGAGGGGTTTTGTGTTTGTTTTTTTTTTTCTTTTTTTTTTAATGGTGTTTGCTCTAGTTTACTATAGAGGTTTACTTCACTTATGTTGGATATGAATCTTTTTACATAATGTTAGTTTAATAGTTGAGATATCTTAGAGTATTACTGAAATTATGTTGCTTGATTATTTCTTTAATGAAGTAGGCTTTTGCTGTTTTTAGTTTCTTTCTTTCAGGTTTTGCTTAAAAAAGAGTACCCAGAAAAAGTGTTAGGGGGCCCACTTAGCTATGCAAACTGCACTTTCCCTGGGGAAACTGTTCTTGTTACTCAGTGGGAGAATCATTTTTAAAATCACCAAACAATAGCCAAGGAAGAGCCTTGTAGCACTTGTCCATGCTGGTTCACTGCCTACACCACAAATTAACTCTCTGAGGCATCTGTGTAAGGAAAATTTTGCTGAAAAACATTGAAGAGCCTCTACCGCATTGTTCATGGATGAAAAATGTGTTTCAAGCACAAATTTAAAAAAGCAAATTTCTTTGCTGGAGACTTGCATGGTTTAACTTCACATCTACTACTAAACAAGTCACTTTAATCCTTTGGGACCTAGTTTTCTTATTTGTAAAATGACAATTCTAGACTATTTGTTTTAGCCTAGTGTGTTTTCAGCAATGGTGTTTTATATGTGTTAATCATTGCTCTGGCTCTAGCTCTAATAATAAACTCTTACTATTTTGATTGTTTAAAATGTACTTTTCACTTTAAACAGTACACTTACAGTTCTTATTTCTCTTGATCTTTTGAGGTAAATGTGGCAATCATTCTCCCCATTTTGAAATCAGTCCAACAAGGCTCAGAGGAGTCTGGTGTCTCCTTAGTGATCACAGAAAAGCAATTCATTTTCTCCCAGAAAGTAAGCTTTCCTGGACATTAAAGAAAGTGAAAGAAAGTGAAGTCGCTCAGTATGTCCGACTCTTTGCAACCCCATGGACTGTAGCCTATCAGGCTCCTCTGTCCATGGGTTTTTCCAGGCAAGAATACTGGAGTGGGTTGCAATTTCCTTCTCCAGGAGATCTTCCTGACCCAGGGATTGAACCCAGGTCTCCCACATTGTAGGCAGATGCTTTACCATCTTAGCCACCAGGGAAGTCCTGGACATTGGGAGACTAATTCCTTTGAATTAATTCCATGAAAATTCCATGGAAATGAAGGAAAAGTTCTTCATTCAGCAAGATCAATGCTACAGAGAAGCCAATTAATGACATAGACTGGAATGAGGAATGCGCCACCAAAATTCAGAGAAAAGGGGCAATTGCTATTCCTAAGGCAGGAACTAGGCAAATACATGAGAGAAGTAATCAAGTTGCAATGGGACACTTTTCTAAACTGGAAAAGGGCCAAGTTTCCAGACCAAAAATGCTCAAAAATACCAGTGAAAAAATAGTGAAGAGGTCAAAAAAATAGAAAAGAAAAACAATGAAGAAATGGACATCTAAAAACCATGTGGATTTTTTCAAAAGTAAGGGAGAATTCTATATAGTTACAGATATTAAAGTAAAAGAATGCAAAATACAGAGGTTCTGAGTTTAAGGTTTGACCTCAGAAATACAGCACTGCCACTTTCTCACTGTGGGATGTCAAGTTCTTCAACCTTGAAAAATGAGTTTCCTTCTCTATAAAATGAAAGTTATAAAGGCAATTAACTTGTAGATTTGTTGACAGGATTGAAGGATCAGTTCAGTTCAGTTTCTCAGTCATGTCCGACTCTTTGCGATCCCATGGACTAGAGCACCCCAGGCTCCCCTGTCTATCACCAACTCCCAGAGCTTACTCAGATTCAAGTCCATTGCATCGGTGATGCCATCCAACCATCTCATTCTCTTTCATCCCCTTCTCCCGCCTTCAATATTGCCCAGCATCAAGGTCTTTTCCAATGAGTCAGTTCTTTGCATCAGGTGGCCAAAGTACTGGAGTTTCACCATTAGCATCAGTCCTTCCAATGAATATTCAGGACTGATCTCCTTTAGGATTGACTGGTTGGATCTCCTTGCAGTCCAAGGGACTCTCAAGAGTCTTCTCCAACACCACAGTTCAAAAGCATCAATTCCATAGTCCAACTCTCACATCCATAAATGACTACTGGAAATACCATAGCTTTGACTAGACGGACCTTTGTTGGTAAAGTAATGTCTCTGCTTTTTAATAAGCTGTCTATGTTGGTCATGGCAGCCCACTCCAGTATTCTTGCCTGGAAAACCCCATGGATGGAGGAGCCTGCTAGACTACAGTCCATGGGGTTGCAAAGAGTTGGACACAACTGAGTGACTTCACTTTCACTTTCACTAGGTTGGTCACAGCTTTCCTTCCAAGGAGCAAATGACTTTTAATTTCATGGCTGCAGTCACCATCTGCAGTGATTGGAGACCAAAAAAATAGTCTCTCACTGTTTCCATTGTTTCCCCATCTATTTGCCTTGACGTGTTGGGACCAGATGCCATGACCTTAGTTTCCTGAATGTTGAGTTTTAAGCTAACTTTTTCACTCTCCTCTTTCACATTCATCAAGAGGCTCTTTAGTTCTCTGCTTTCTGCCATAAGGGTGGTGTCATCTGCATATCTGAGGTTATTGGTATTTCTCCCAGCAGTTTTGATTCCAGCTTGTGCTTCATCCAGCCCAGCATTTCTCATGATGTACTCTGCATATAAGTTAAATAAGCAGGATGACAATATACAGCCTTGACATACTCCTTTCCCAATTTGGAACCAGTCTGCTGTTTCGTGTCCAGTTCTAATTGTTGCTTCTTGACCTGCATACAGATTTCTAAGGAGGTAGGTCAGGTGGTCTGGTATTCCCATCTCTTTAAGAATTTTCCACAGTTTGTTGTGATCCAACAGTCAAAGGCTGTGGTAGTCAATAAAGCAAGTGTGAAAGTGAAAGTTGCTCAATCCTGTCCGACTCTTTGTGACCACATGGATTATACAGTCCATGGAATTCTCCAGGCCAGAATACTGGAGTGGGTAGCCTCTCCCTTCTCTGGGGGATCTTCCCAACCCAGGAGTCAAACGTAGGCTTTCCACATTGCAGGCAGATTCTTTACCAGCTGAGCCACAAGGGAAGTCCAAGAATACTGGAGTAGGTACCCTATCTCTTCTCCAGGGGATCTTCGTGACCCAGGAGTCGAACCAGGGTCTCCTGCATTGCAGGCAGCTTCTTTACCAACTGAGCTATCAGGGAAACCCTAGCAATAAAGCAGAAGTAGACGTTTTTCTGGAACTCTTGTGTTTTCAATGATCCAGCAGATGTTGGCAATATTATCTCTGGTTCCTCTGCCTTTTCTAAATCCAGCTTGAACATTTGGAAGTTCATGGTTTATGTACTGTTGAAGCCTAGCTTGGAGAATTTTGAGCATTACTTTGCTAGCATGTGAGAATAGTGCAAGTGTGTGGTAGTTTGAACATTCTTGGACATTGACTTTCTTTGGGATTGGAATGAAAACTGACATTTTGCAGTCCTGTGGCCACTGCTGAGTTTTCCAAATTTGCTGCAATATTGAGTGCAGCACTTTCACAGCATCACCTTTTAGGATTTGAAATAGCTCAACTGGAATTACATTACCTTCACTAGCTTTGCTTGTAGTGGTGCTTCCTAAGGTGCACTTGACTTCACATCCCAGGATGTATGACTCTACGTGAATGATCACACCATTATGGTCATCTGGGTCATGAAGATCTTTTTTGTATAGGTCTTCTGTGTATTCTTGCCACCTCTTCTTAATATCTTCTGCTTCTGTTAAGTCCCTATCATTCCTGTCCTTTATTAAGGCCATTTTTGTATGAAATGTTCCCCTGGTATCTCTAATTTTCTTGAAGAGATCTCTAGTTTTTCCCATTCTATTGTTTTCCTCTATTTCTTTGCATTGATCACTGAGGAAGGCTTTCTTATCTCTCTCTGTTATTCTTTGGAACTCTGCATTCAAATGGGTATACCTTTCCTTTTCTCCTTTGCTTTTCTCTTCCCTTCTTTTCACAGCTATTTGTAAAGCCTCCTCAGACAACCATTTTGCCTTTTTGCATTTCTTTTTCTTGGGGATGGCCTTGATCATCACCTCCTGTACAATGTCACAAACCTCCATCCATAGTTCTTTGGACACTCTATCAGATCTAATCCCTTAAATTTATTTGTCACTTCCACTGTATAATCATAAGGGATTTGATTTAGGTCATACCTGAATGATCTAGTGGTTTTCCCTACTTTCTTCAACTTAAGTCTGAATTTGGCAGTAAAGAGTTCATGATCTGAGCCACAGTCAGCTCCTGGTCTTTTTTTGCTGACTGTATAGAGCTTCTCCATCTTTGGCTGCAAAGAATATAATCAGTCTGATTTCAGTATTGATCATCTGGTGATGTCCATGTGTAGAGCCTTCTTTTGTGTTGTTGGAAGAAACTGTTTGCTATAACCAGTGTGTTCTCTTGGCAAAAGTCTGTTAGCTTTTGCCCTGCTTCATTTTGTACCTCAAGGCTGAATTTGCCTGTTACTCCAGGTATTTCTTGACTTCCTACTTTTGCATTCCAATCCCCTATAATGAAGAGGATGTATCTTTTGGGTGTTAGTTCTAGAAGGTCTTGTAGATTTTCATATAAACATTCAACTTCAGCTTCTTCACCATTACTGGTTGGGGCATAGACTTGGATTACTGTGATATTGAAGGATTTTCCTTGGAAATGAGCAGAGATCATTCTGTTGTTTTTGAGACTGCATTCAAGTACTGCATTTTGGACTCTTTTGTTGACTATGATAGCTACTCCCTTTCTTCTAAGGGATTCTTGCCCATAGTAGTAGATATAATGGTCATCTGAGTTAAGTTCACCCATTCCAATCCATTTTAGTTCACTGATTCCTAAAATGTCAATGTTTACTCTTGCCATCTCCTGCTTGACCACTTCCAATTTGTGTTGATTCGTGGACCTAACATTCCAGGTTCCTATGCAATATTGCTCTTTACAGCATCGGACTTTACTTCCATCACCCAACATTCCATAAATGGTTATTGCTTTTGCTTTGACTCCATCTCTTCATTCTTTCTGGAGTTATTTCTCCACTCTTCTCCAGTAGCATATTGGGCACCTACCGACCTGGGGAGTTCATCTTTCTGTGTCATACCTTTTTGCTTTTTCATATTGTTCATGGGATTCTCAAGGCAAGAATACTGAAGTGGTTTGCCATTCCCTTCTCCAGTGGGCCATGGTTTGTCAGAACTCTCTGCCATGACCTGTCTGTCTTGGATGGCCCTACATGGTATGGTTCATAGTTTCATTTGCTAGACAGGGCTGTGGTCCATGTAATCAGTTTAGTTAGTCTTCTGTGATTGTGGTTTTCATTGTCTGCCCTCTGATGTATAAGGATAAGAGGCTTATGGAAGCTCCCTGATGGGAGAGACTGACTGAGGGGGAAACTGGGTCTTGTTCTGATGGGCAGGACCATGTTCAGTAAATCTTTAATCCAATTTTCTTTTGATGGGCAGGCTGTGTTCCCTCCCTGTTGCTTGACCTGAAGCCAAACTACAGTGGAGGTAGTGAAGATAATGATGACCTCCTTCAAAATGCCCCACGCAAGCACTGCTGCACTCAGTGCCCCCAACCCTGCTGCAGGCGACTGCTGACGCGTGCCTCCACTGGAGACTCCTGGGCAAGTCTGGGTCAGTCTCTTGTGGGGTCACTGCTCCTTTCTCCTGGGTCCTGGTGTGCACAAGGTTTTGTTTGTGCCCTCCAAGAGTGTGTTTCCCCAGTCCTGTGTAAGTTTTGGTGGTTCTATGGTGGGGTTAATGGCAACCTCCTTCAAGAGGGCTTATGCCACACCCAGGTCTGCTGCACCCAGAGCCCTTGACCCTGTGGCAGGCCACTGCTGACCTGTACCTCCACAGGAGACACTCAGACACAATTCTGGCTCAGTCTCTGTGGGTTGGACATGAGTTTCATGCCCTTCCCAGATCTGAGCAGCTCAGGTGACCAGGTGCTTCTTGAGCACACTGCCCCATGTGGGCCATGTGCCTTAATCAACTCCCCGGTCCCGGCTGCTCGGTTTCCTGAATGCACCACAAAAGCACCATCTCAGGTGTGCCGTATGTCTCCTCTGTAAAGCTGATCTCAGGTTGCAACTCTCCTGGTGGATGTCAACCATCTAGGATCTCAGGAAGATGTGGTTAGCAACTGGGAATCTTCTCACAGTTTGGTGGAAGATGCCATCTCTGGAGCTGAGATTACAGCAGCCCCTTGCCTTCCAGCTCTGGCTGTCACAAGCCTGCCTCACTGCCTCCACGTAGGGAGGGGATGGTATGCAGCCAGGCTAGCTCTCCTTTGGCATTCTCTCAATCCTTTGTTCTGTGAGCGGGCCAGGCTGCACAGTTAGGTCGTTAGGTTAGAGCCTTTCACAGGAAAGCTCTCTTTTCTGCAGTTGCATTTAGGCATGCATTCTGTGGGTTTTTGTTTTTTTTTTTCTCCTTTTCTCCCTGTTATGTTGCCTTCTGAGATTCGAAAGCTCCCCACAGACCCATCTGTGAGAGGATTTCCTAGTGTGTGGAAACTTCTCCTCCTTCATGACTCCCTCCCTAGAACAGGATTGAAGAATTGTATCTATATATAGGAATATATGTATATGGAGTCCCCATTGTTATTATTATATCACAAAGAAAGAAAAATCATACAGAACTCCAACTTCTTCACAAGAACTCTGGGTTCTAGGTGGTAAAAAATTAAAAGTTATCAAATGGGACAAAGAGGAGGTATTTTATCTATGGAGACAAATCTAATATAATTTGTAGAGTCATTAATACACCATTGATACGAAATAAAATGTTAGGGAAATTTGAGATTTTTAACAAATCTCCCTGTAGGAATTAATTAGAGATATCAAAGTTAAGTAAGAGAAATTTAAGACATTAACTTAATAGATACATAATTAAGGTAATGGCCCTATAAAACAGAATATACTTTTCACACACTAACGAAACTGACAAAAATTAATCAGTTATTGAACTCAATGAAACTGATCAGTGTTGACTGTAATGAAACTTCAATGAATTCTAAAAGGGCAGAAAATGTTTAGAATATATCTTATCACTGTAATTAAACAGAACTAGCAATTGATATCAGAGGTACAAATAAACTCTTGATTGACTGAAATTTATAAGCAATTATCAAAATAACGATTGGATGAAAGAGGAATCAAAATTGCAATCTAAGGTATTAAATTTTAAAAAATAATAATGATAACATATTACTACAAAGTTTAAGAATTGTGATCAAAACTTACTCAGAGGCAAGTTTATCTTAAATGCTCTCATTACTAAATAATTCAGAGAATGAAACAAACAGATCATTAAACTTCATAAATAAAAAATTCCCAATAAAATAATCATAAAGAACAGGAGAAAGAAATAATAGTAAGACTAAAAGCTAATGAATTAGGAAAAATAGAGTATTTGATAAATCAAAATCTGATATCATAGTCAAGAAGAATGCTGAAAAAAGAAAACCTACAACATTAGAGATATGAAAACACTACAGAGCAAAAGAGCTTCAAATTATGAGGAAATGGCATACCCAACTCTATGTTAATAAATTTGAAAATAGAAATGAACAAATTCTTAAGATATACAGAATCTGAAAACTCCAGTAATTACAGAAGAAGTTAAAGAAAATATCAAATAATTGTCCTCAGCATATCCCCCTTTAGCTTTACAAAGGAATTCTTCCAAACTTTCAAGAAATCAATCATTTCAATGTCTTTTTATTTATAATTTTTAGTATTTTATAGATTATAAATAATTAAAATGTGATAAGACACAATTGAAAATTATATTTTGCTATCTATTAAGAGAAAAATAACCATACCTACAGAAAAATGACAAAGGCTATCAAGAAACAATTTACTAAATAGTGATAATAAATTAATAATAGAAAATATAGAGTACAGACTATTTACCAGATATTTCCTAAGTAATATATAATTATATAATAGTAATATGTATAATATATGACAATTATACATGTGAGTGAGTGATAGTCATTCAGTTGTGCCTGACTTTTTGCAACACCATGGACTGTAGCCTGTCAGGCTCCTTTGTCCATGAAATTCTCCAGTTAAGAATACTGGAGTGGGTTGCCATTTCCTTCTCCAGAGAACAATTATATAAGAAGATGTAATTATATATAATTACACCTCACAGAGAGTCCTACAGATTAGCTACCATTATAATCTCTGATCTAAGATGTGTAAATTAAGGCACAGAGATAGTAAGCAACTTGTCCAGTGTCACATAACTAGTAACTGGTGAAGCCAAGATTTGGACCCAAACTGCCTGTCTCCAGAATCTGTGGTTTTAACCCTTAAATCAACAGGAAATATATTTATCAAAGAAATGTAAGCAAAGACAATTTGTTCTTATTTGTCTAAGCTAGTGATTATGATTTACAAGAATAAACCAGTGTAAATGCACTGTGAGGAAATAGGAGCCCTGCACACTTCTGTTGGTGTGTAAATTTGTATAATGTTTTACTGAGTATAACTTACAATATACATTTGTGCTTGTGTGCAGTCACTCAGTCATGTTTGACTCTTTTGTGACCCTATGGACTGTAGCTCACCAAGCTCCCCTGTCCATGGGATTCTCCAGGGAAGAATACTGGAATGAGTTGCCGTATCCCCCTCCAGGGGATCTTCCCAACCCAGGGATTTAACCTGGGTCTCCTGCATCTAGTGCATTGGCAGGCACATTCTTTACCCCTGAGCCACTTGGGAAGACACTAAAATAAATATTAAAATCCCTAAATTGTACAAAACATTTACTCTAGTATTTCTACTTCTAGGATTGCATATTAAAAAGACATATATTCCCAGATGAACACAGACTTTATGTTTGTTTCAGTTGTGAAAGTGATAATTAAGTCACCAAATTGAGTACAGAGGTAAAAATACCAACTTCTCATTCTTTTCTGTGGACTCAGAGACTCAGAACAGTGGCCAAGTCTCCTTGAGAGTAAAAAGTTCAATTCAATCCAAGCTGGAATCTTCCCTATAGAAAACCTAGGACTAGGCTAGTTTAAATCTAGATCCACAAATCAAGAGACCTGTAATGTCTATGGACCAAGGGGAACCAAGATAGAGAGTATATGCATGAGACACTTGGGAGGTGATATCCTCTCATTTTGCCCAACATTAAAAATATAACTGTGGCTGATTCATTTTGATGTTTGGCAGAAACCACACAATTCTGTAAAGCAATTATCCTTCTATTAAAAATAAGTATAATTAAAAAATAAAAAATATTCTTATGATAACAATGTTCTTCTGCAGTGTTTCAAAGTTTAAGTGGAAAGTTTGGGTGTGTCGTTAAAGTGCCAGAGTACTAAAGATCTTGTATTTTTCTTCTAGAAGGAAAAAAAAAAAAAAGTAGAAGTTCTGGGAAAAGGGAATGGCTTTCCATTATGTTCAATAAAAATTAAAGACTGACCAAAAAAATAAAAAGAAGGGTGCATATAATTAGATAAATGTCACCAAATTTGGTGTGACTTCCCTGTTGGCTCAGAATCCTCCTACAATGCAGGAGACCCATGTTGGATCCCTTGGTAGGGAAAATCCCCTGGAGACAGAAATGGCAACCCACTCCAGTATTCTTGCCTGGGAAATCCCATGAACAGAGGATCCTGGTAAGCTACAATCCATGGGGTCACAAAGAGTTGGACATGACTAAGCGACTCGCACACACACATACACACACCTTTACATTTCAAAATAAAGCTCCACTAATGAAAAAAGACATTACACTCTTGACCGCCAATCTGATTCATATCAGGAGACTTCAAAAGAAACTCTTTTCCTACTTAATATCAGATGATTTCAATGATATAACTTAAATATAAATAAACAGTCCTACAAGTATCAACATTACTGAAGTCTAATGGCATTTAGAATTCTCAATTGATCCATAAATGTTTACCACTTCTTGAGAATCCTAGAGCCTATGAAGAAAAAAAAACTTTTGTTTCAAGGAATATCATTTATCCAAAGGTTGGGTAGACATGATTCTTATTTTTCTCATGCAGAAGGATATATTTCAACCTTTCCTTATGCGCAGGCACAAGTAGTAACACTTGAGGTGCTTAGGGTGACAGGTGACAGAAGCATCTTGCCTGGAGAACTAGCTTCAGATGGTGGTATTGGAGTGGGAATTCAGAGTTCAGTAGGAAGACCTTGGGCTTGGGGTGGGAGGTCTGGATCCCAGCAACATTGAGCTTCTCTTAGTGCACATCATTTTCTCCCTCTACTTACAGTGTTCTGCTTCTCCTTTTAACTCAGCTCGTGTCCCTCTTTTGAGACGTCTTCTTTACATCCCTAAACAATCAGTCCCTCCCTTCTCTTAGGATTCTATAAGCTTTTTTGAAACTCAAAATTCCTTGAAGAACACTTTATCTTTAGGGTACCTTGGCAGAGTCTGTCACTATAATTTATAGATTCCTTAGTCATTAGTAATGTTTAGCTGAGCAAAAGGAAAGAAAGGGAAGACACTCTAGAAACTTGATAGTCATCTTCCAATATTCAAAGGACAGAGGTGTGAAGAGGAGACTAAACTTGTTCTAGACGATCACAGGGATGGAATAAGACTAACTGGTAGAAATTCTAGAAGAAGATTTCAGATATATTCTAAAAAGCAATTCAACAAACATGTATTGACAAGTAACGTGTATAAGCTTTCATTAGAAAAGAAGTTATACAAGTAGAGTCTTAAAATAGAATGACAAAAAAAGGAACATGAAATGAGCTGCTTGACCCAGGAGAGCTTCAAAAGAGACCAACCATTACTTGTTACTCATTCACCCATTTATTCAATATTTTCTGAGGACCTGTTATCTGTCACACATTTTTCTGTGAGTGTGGATCACCTCATCCCAGCCTTACACTGCCAAATACATTGACATTGATGGGGTGATTGGTCTAAATGTCTCATCCTGAGATATGTGATTCTAGGGGATACCTAAACCAACTTTCTTTGCAATTTATGATGAAATTGAATGATCAAGTAACTTTTTCAGGCATCATAGTTTGTGGAAGAGTTGAATATAATATCTGTGACTCCGAGTAGTAGTGGTTTGTCTGTTTATGTGTGTGTGTGTTATCTAATTGACTCTTGGAGAACACAAGCTTTTACAGTTACATAGAGTAGAGTTACCTATGGTGGCAGCAGAGGCAGTAGACAAAAACACAGGAAGGGAAAGCAATGAAGAAATAAAGTAAAATCAGATGCAGAGTTGCAGTGATTCTCTTCTAAACATCCCATAAATGTGCATTTAGCTCACATTTATTTTTACATACTTCACCAGAAAACAGCAACTGAAACATCTCATTCCTGATGGTAGCTTCAGGCAAAGAGGGGGCATAAAGTGAGAAAGACACTCAATAAACAAGCAAGCAACAAGCCCCTTCCATTCAATGCAGATTTGAAAACTTTCATGCCATTTCTCAGCCTTAACAGCCAAAAGGACTTGCATCATGCTTTGGGTGGATGCTCATGCTTTTTCCCTAATATTAAGTGTATGTTAGGATACATTAATGGTCACTTAAAATGCAGTTTTGTTCACAGGCAAAAAATAATTTTTTTTTGCACTATATTCAAAGTTTTCACGATGAAAAGCCTTGGTTTCTACCCCCATGGATTTGGCTTAATCAATTATTGACTTTTTTTTTGAGTTATAAGGAATATTTTATCCCCACTTAACAAGTAATAAAGTAATGAAATTAAAAGACACTTACTCCTTGGAAGGAAAGTTATGACCAACCTAGACAGCATATTAAAAAGCAGAGACATTACTTTGCCAACAAAGTTCTGATCAAGGTTATGGTTTTTCCAGTGGTCATGTGTAGATCTGAGAGTTGGACTGTGAGGAAAGCTGAGCGCCGAAGAATTGATGCTTTTGAACTGTGGTGTTGGAGAAGACTCTTGAGCATCCTTTGGACTGCAAGGAGATCCAACCAGTCCATCCTAAAGGAGATCAGTCCTGGGTGTTCACTGGAAGGACTGATGCTGAAGCTGAAGCTCCAGTACTTTGCCCACCTCATGTGAAGAGTTGACTCATTGGAAAAGACCGATGCTGGGAGGGCTTGAGGGCAGGAGGAGAAGGGGATGACAGAGGATGAGATGGCTGGATGGCACCACTGACTCGATGGACATGAGTTTGAGTAAACTCTGGGAGTTGGTGATGGACAGGGAGGCCTGGCGTGCTGCGATTCATGGGGTCGCAAAGAGTCGGACACGACTGAGTGACTGGACTGAACTGAGCAAGTAATAAAACTGAACATATATATATCATGAGAAGGTAAATACAAATTTCTACCAGGCAATCTTCACAGATTTTCATTCTAATTATTCCTTTAGATGGCAAGATTTGTAAATGCTGTTTGATGACTTCTCTGTTATCTCAAAAGCATGTCGATCTCAAAATGTAAAAGATTAATCATATGATGCATCCTTCTGCCCAAAGTTCTCAGAAGATTTGAGTTCAGTGAATGATCCACCAACCTCCACCTCTAAAAAAAGGGGGGGCATCCTGTCTACCTCCACCAACTCAACTCCTTTACCCAGCCTACCACCTATACTATGATTTCACCTTCTAACAACCTCTTACATCTATTCTCTCTCTTCCACCATGATGACTGCCATAGCTCCCACTTGCTGTCTCACATCCATTCTTATTTATATCTGCTTGACTCTCCCTACTGCAATAAAACAATATCTTAAAAATGAAAATCAGAAGGTACTGTTCCTCTGATTGGATGGCATCACTGACTCAATGGACATGAGTTTGAGCAAGCTTCATCGGAAGTTGGTGATGGACAGCAAGGCCTGTTGTGCTACAGTCCATGGGGTCTCAAAGAGTCAGACATGACTGAGCAACTGAACTGAACTTACTGTCCCTCTATTTAAGTATTAGATGTCTGTTCTTTGGTTTTAATCATAAATTGGCACTTGAAAAGAGTTCATCCATAATGATGATCACAATTTTAACATTGTTCTGGTCGGGGGTCTCCACCCCAGCCTGTCTCGTACGATCTTGTTACTCTTGTTTTCCCTCAGTCGCTTAGATGGAGTGCTCTCTACTGCCACAGGGCCTTTGCACAAGCTAACTCCACCTTCAATGCTCTTTCCTTCATATCCTTTCAATTTTTTGATGAATTTTCCTTATTTAGAGGACGTCTTCTTTGACTTCCACAGATGGGATAAAATATTTCTGTCATAGATTTTGAACATTTGACATAACTCTCCTTCCTAATCCTTACAACAGTCATAAAAATGAAATATCTATTGTTGTATTGAGTGATGTTAGCCTCTTTTACTTACTTCTTTGAAGGAAGCATTCAAATGAGTTTCTGATTGTTCTTATATCACTAAATCTAACACTATTGCTGGCATAAAAGAGATTTCAATAAACATCAGTTAATGGAATGAATAAATGAATTAATGAATGAGAAAATGATATATTCAGAGTGTGAACAGTTAATAGACACTGTGAGAAAGATCACCCAAAACAGTACTAACAATTTCTCTCTTATATCTGTGCAGATGGAAAAATCCACATCACAGAAGCAGCACCTAGGAAATCAAAACATGTGGTTCCACATTGCTATCTTCCTTTTGTAGTTCTGTGATCTTATGCAAGATCCCTAAAGCACTTGGGTACCAATTTCTTCATCAATAAAGCTAGGGAAAAAGCCACTCACTGGGGGAAATGTGAGAATTTTACGATATGCATTTGAAAAGGCTTGAAGGATTGTAAAAAGTAAGGTGTTAGGAGCTCAGTCGTGTCCAACTCTTTGAGGTCCTTAGACTGTAGCCCACCAGGCTCCTCTGTCCATGGGATTCTCCAGACATGAATACTGGAGTGGGTTGCCATGCCCTTCTCCAGGTGACCTTCCTGACCCAGGGATCATACTCAAGCCTCTTGGGTCTCCTGCTTTGGCAGGCAGGTTCTTTACCACTAGTGCCACATGGAATGGTATCTTAAAGGATTATAAACCCCAGTAAATCTAATTTAAGAAGTCAAAGGTACAGTGGAGGCCCCTAGGAAATGGTAGAAAAGAAGATAAGTACATCCTTGACTGGATTAGGACCAGTGACTTGTTCTCCAGAGTTTTATGGAATAGGATCACATGCAGAAGCAAGGAGGTCCCCTAATTTGAAAATAGAGATCTATCCTGGGCAATAGAAGATAGACAATACAAGATACACCAGACAACTGCTCCCTGCTCAATTCTGCTTTCTTCTGAAAACTGATATCTGTATCCTCCTTCTCAACAAATAAATATACTAAAGTTCTAGCTAACAATCCATACTCATCATTGTAGGAGTCCCCACTCAAATGCCCATAGGGACCTGGGAAGAAATATTACCAAGCAAAGCAAGCCAGAAAGTGACTATGGCAAATTAATGTCACAGACTGTCCAAAGGACGATCGCTTCTCCATGCCAGCCACTTGTTGCCATTCTAAATGAAGGCCCCATGTTGCCAGAGCTTGATTTTCTTTAAGCTGGAAATTGGCTCAACTTTTTTAGAAACAATAGTGCAGGCCAAGGAAAACATGTCTTTGGGAAGTTTGTGACCTGATTCTAACCCTTTGCATACTATAACCAATACTTTTGAGAATATTTATTGTAGAAATTCCTGGAAACTCATTCTTTTGAATGAGGAGAATACTGTAAAGTGTGAAAGTAAGAGTGAAGTCACTCAGTCATGTCTGACTCTTTGTGACCCCATGGACTGTAGCCACCAGGCTCTTCCATCCATGGGATTTTCCAGGCAAGAATACTTAAGTGGGTTGCCATTTCCTTCTCCAGGGAATCTTCCCGACTCAAGGATTAAACCCAGGTCTCCTGAATTGCAGGTAGACTCCTTACTGTCTGAGCCATCAGGGAAGTGGCTATAAAGTGTACTTAATACAAAGGGTTACTTTTAGGATTAAATGAGATCACATGTAAGTATGTCTATTCAAGAGCCTATGTTTCTGTATAGATGCTCAGTAAATATTATTTTCCCCTCTTCCTTTCCTCTTTCCTGCCTTTTTAATTGAGAGAAGGGATTATTTGATTTACTGGGAAACATACAAAGAGAAAAAGTTGTATTATTTTTAATAAAAGATGTCATTTTAGAAAGATAGGCTTAAGGGTGTACTGTACAACACAGGGAATGTAGCCAATATTTTATAATGACTGTAAATGGAAAGTAACCTTTAAAATTGTATAAAAATAAAAGTTATTTCATTATATCAAATCCATATCAACCAAGTCAGTGTATTCCTCTCACTGAAACTCTTTTCCAGGATAGATCTCTGTAGACTTCTTTTGGCCCAGATTAGGCTGGTTTATAATTGATAGTTGGAATTTTATATAAAAATTAGGTTTCAAACAGATATAAGAATGCTTGAAAAGAGAATTTTCTTTGATGACTTAAAACATTCTCTCAAATTTTACTTGTACCATAAAGATGTATAAATAGTTTCTTGGACAAAATAAAGCTTTGATCCAATTTTTTATCTGACATTTTAAAATTTGCATTCAATTCTGTATGAATGCATATGTGCTCAGTCTTGTCTGACTCTTTGTGACCCTGTGGACTATAGCTTGTCAGGCTCACATATCCGAGGGATTCTCCAGGCAAGAATACTGGAGTAGGTTGCCATTTCCTTCTCCAGGGGATCTTCCCAATCCAGGGATCAAACAGGTGTCTCCTGCATCTCCTGCATTGCAAGCAGATTCTTTACTGCTGAGCTATCCGGGAAGCCCCTTGTATGCTGTTTCATGTATTCTCAGAAACACAACAAGCTCACTTACTCCCAAATCAGTTCTTCCCTAAATCATTAACCCTATTGTAAGTCATCAATCAGGTCTATGGGCCTGTACAAACAGAGACCAATGGAGCTGGAACATAAGACTCAAGTTCATTTATCTTAAAGGTCTGGTTCAATGTACACAAGTTATTGAATCCCCTCATTCTTCATCTGTGAAATGGGACAGATAAACACTATACTCAAAAATTAATTTTGAAGGTCAAATGAATTACTATTTGCAAAATTGTCATGCAAACTGCAGTGGGTTACTCCAATACATATACTACTTAGAGTGGGAAGGACAGCAAGGAATCAGGATGAAGTCCCAACCTATCTATGCTGGTGGCAGTGTCTTGATGTAAGGGTGAGGCTTACTCTTTGTTTCATCTTTATTTCCATCTGTGTTTCCATTATAGCCACTTCAAATGTTGTGAGTTCTCCTGACCTACAACTTTATCCCTTGCATTGGCACAGTATACATTTAGAAGGGGAAAATAGGGTTTTGTTTATATTGTTGTTGTTGTTGTTGTTGTTTTTCAGCTGTCAAGTCATGCCTGACTCTTTGTGACCCCATGGACTGCAGCATTCAACACCTCTCTGTCCCTCACTATCACCCAGAGTTTGCCCAAGTTCATGTCCATTGAATCAGTGATGCCACCCAACCATCTCATCTTCTGTCACCCTCTTCTCCTTCTGTCTTGACTCTTTCCCAGCATCAGGTCTTTTCCAGTGAGTCAGTTCTTCGCATCAGGTGACCAAAATATTGGAGTTTCAACTTTGGCATCAGTCCTTCTGATGAGTATTCAGAGTTTTTTTTATAGTATGGACACCAATTTCCTATATTCCAGGCATGGAACTAAGCATTAGACACACATCAAATCAATCCACTAATGCTTAGAACATCACTATGTTGCAATGTTACAATTCCCACTTTACAAATCAAGAAACTGGAGTTAGCAATGGGGAGCCCCTTGCCTCAGACCATTGACTAATAATACATGATTGAGGCAGTACCCCATCCCTGGCAACACCAAACCAAGACATTCCTGGGGCAGCAGCATGGAATACAGATTTCCCAGGAAAACAGTTTTCCAGATAACTGTGATAAATGTATCAAGTGCCAAAGTTATTTGAAGGAAAAATCTCCCCTTTTCCCTATCATTTCTGAGTATGATATTTGCTATGAAGATAGCATCAAAAAAATTTTAAACATATTTAACTGTACAGTTCAGTGGCACTAAGTATATTTACATTGTTCTTCAACTCTCACCATCATCCATCTCCCAAATTTTTCACCTTCCTAAACTGAATCTCTGTTGTTATGCCAGAATATAAATGAAGTACCATAATTATTTTTGATGTCTATATTTGGCTTACTATACCTATAAATGTTTAATACAAAGAAGATTTTTTTATTGTAATCTCATTGTCTTGTTTTTGGCCAAAATAGCTTTTTAAAACTAGAGTTAATTGAATGTGTTTTCTTTCTTATAAAATTAAATCTATCTTCCTCTATTTAATTTTTTTTCCTCTTTTTTTTCTTCGATGAAGAGACCTTGGAAATCATCTAATCTACTTGTCTAAATTTTCAAATCACATAACTGAGATAAAGCTTCTTTGGTTATGTTATAAATCAAAAATTACCTCAAGGGCTATAGTGATATGTGGAAGCCTTCCTACTCTAAAAGGTAACACATCACTATGGTCTATTTCAGGCTAAGTATCTTTATTTTTTGTTTCATGGTTTTCTTTCTTTTTCCTTACTTTCAGATTTCCAGGCATCACTTGCCCTGGTTATAAACAAAAGGCCTTTCAGTAAACACCTTTTCCTTATTTTGAGCTGTGCTGCTTATCATTTTCTATAGGCTAGGAAACCAAGTAACTCTCTAAGATTGGATATTCAATACATTCTGAGCAGGGACTTAAGAAGAACCCTTATGGGTGAAATGCATGAGGTTTTATGAATAGATGCAGCCTCCATGTTGGCCTCCCTGATGACTGTCAGCTGTATCTTAGATAACTCAGTTTATCAGAGAGATGAATGTCATGTGAGTGAGGAGTTGAATACTTTTAGTACACATCTCAAAAGAAGGCATAAGTCAGACTTCTAAATAAATCTATTCCCTCTTCTAGTCCCCTGCAGCGATCCTTAGAGGTAGCCAGTTCCACCTGCTTCCCTTACATTATTCTCCCCTGTCTTTTTTATAAGTATAGTCAAATCATCCTTTACCCTTTTACTTCAGTTGTCATTTTCCATCTGGAAAGCAGCAAATCTGATCATTCAAACAGAAGCAGCGTCTGTTCCTAACCCCTCAAGCCGGTGTACTAGTTTCATTTCTTGCAGTCAAACATTCAGTAACATGTGTTTATATGTATATCTTTTCCTTTATATTAGTAATAAGTGGGTCATTAAGGGCTGTCTAATGAGAGAATGCAGTTTTCTGGCCTGATAAGTCCCCCAGCTTCATTACCAAATTCATCTTACATGTCAGCCATTAAATAGCATGGAATTTTCCACTCTCACCCATGCAATATCATTTAATTTCACCTAAATGGAGTTTTCTCTATGACCATAATCACCATCATCTTCACCACCACTACCATCAAGAAGCATTTATTACCTACTGCAATGCATATGGTGCTATATTCAGTATGGTTCTATACAACTCCACCATCATGGCCCTCATCCTAGGGAGGCTGAAAAGTACAGTGAGATTATTGAAAATAATGAGATTTGAGTTCAAGGCTAGACCTCAGCACTGAGTAGCTAAGTGAGCTGGAGCAGAGCATCCTCCTCCTTTGGGCCATGCCTCTTCTGCAAATGAGGCAGATGAGTTGCCTTATCCCTGAGACATGTCACACTATAATGGCAAGTCCTATTCCAGACTCAGCTGCAGGCATTTCAAGTGGGAGGAAGACCAGATGAGGAAAAAACTGATCTGGAACTTTAAGCCAGTGGCTATATCCAGTGAAGTAATTAGCCTCTGGGTCTCAGCTCAGAGTAGTCTATGCTGAATGGTGTTTCTCTCCCTGACCACCGGATTTGTCTGTGTTTTCAATCTCTTCTACCACACTTATTCCACTGTCTGACTCTAATCTTGGCTCTGTTCCCATTTTCTCCAACTGCTGGCTTTTTCTTCCAGGTGACAGTCTGCAGCAGGCCCTCAATTTCAGTTCTGTTACTTTTCCCAACCACACACAAGCACTGTGCCCCAGTGAGAACATCAGCTTTGAATGTTTTTAGGAGACAAATCCTGAGCCCCCTGGCTTCCTGTTAGGTGAACTGTGTCTGATACCCTTGAAAAGGGGAAGAAACTGAGGGCAGATCACCAGTGAGGGTCCCAGGAACTGAGGACTGGAGCTCATCATAGAGGGAACAGGAAGAACACGAAATGATTTCGAAGAGAATAAAGGAGAAAACTTAAAGAAAAGCAGACAAGTCTAGATGGTGATTACAGAGACACAAATGGAATCAAATACCCCAAAACCATGCCTGGGCTGGACTGGACACACACAGGAACAAAGGAGAGCTGGGCAATAGGAAGAGCAGGGACAATGATGGGATCCAGAGGGGAGTTCTGTGACTTATGCTCTGAAATGTACCCATGGGTCAAGAGAACCATCATATCCCCTCTCAGCCTGTATATTAATTAGATAAAGTTAAAAGACATAAAATCAGATAAAGACGTCTGATATGCGGACAGTAGCCAAAAATCCCTCTAAGCATCATAGTTACTTGTATTAGCCATTCATGACTTTATCTTAACTGTCTGATGTGCATATTTTCTCATGGAAACTGCCAAACTACCTCTTTTTGTTGTTAAAATACAGATGACATAAAAGTTACCATTTTGTTTGTAAGTATACAATTTAGTTGCATTAAGCACATTTATAATGTCATGCAACCATCACCACAGTTTGTTTTCAAAACATTTTCATCATTTCAAACAGAAATTATGTGCCTATTAAACTCCCATGTCTCTCTCCCGCTAGCCTCTAGTTACCACTCTTCTATTTTCTGCCTCAAGAACATAGCCACCTTTTAAGAACAGCCATAAAAAAGTGGGAATTTTCTGTGTGACTCAGGAAACTCAAATCAGGGCTCTGTGATAACCTAGAGGGGTGGGATGGGGTTGAAGGTGGAAGCAAGGTTCAAGAGGGAGGGCATATATGTATATCTATGGCTGACTCATGTTGATATATGGCAGAAACCAACACAATATTATAAAGCAATTATCCTTCAATTAAAAATAAATTTTTTTTAAATGAAGTTAAATTCTAAAGTTAACATATGAGGCAAAAAAAAAAAAAAACTTGTCTACATTCTCACTGCAAATACCTGAGGAAGAAAGGATGGTGACAGGAATTAACAACAGGAATACCATCTCTCAATGAATGTGACCAACCAGTCTTACCTCCTTCAGTGTTTGACTGAGTCTCAGAGGAAGAGGCAACCTATATATTAGGATCTTTCTGTACAAAATAACATACTGCTTCTTAAAACAGTGCAAATGCTAGGTTTGTTGAGATGCTCATTTCATAAGAGGACCTTGGGAATTAAGACTCAGTGAAGGAAGAATCAGTTCATACCTTCCATTTCACATTTACCTGGGAAATTCATTGAGTAGAAAGGCAGATGGGATCATTCTTGCCACTTAAATCATTTACCTCCTCTGATCCTCCTCTTCAAACAAAAATATAGTGTTGAATTCTTTTCACTGACTGTATATGAACTAATTTCTTCCTATGATGTCGTCTTTATAATGATGGGGCAAAGGGAAGTTAAGGAATTACCCAAATTCACAAAGCTTTGTAAGTCATTGAATTAGTACCTTCAAGCACTTACCCAATGGCTGCCAGCCAAATGGTTCTTTATTTCAAGAAAAGAGACAGTTCTCAATATTTTTTTTTCTTTTCTTTTTAAGATTAATCAAGGAGTATATCGATCAGGGAAGCTCATAAGAGGCACCTTTGAGGGTTACTCTAAAATTTTGAATCCATGTTCTCCAACAACACAATATGTAAAATCTCTGAATCTGGGGGCCAATTGTAAGCTGGTTTCAAATACCACAGAGCACATAAATCTTTCTTCTCCCTTCTTTATCCCCTCAACCCATAATCTACTCACTCTTTGACCTCCCCACAAGAAGCATGACTGCCTTAAATTTAGAGTTTTCCTTTCCATTAAACAATGAGCATGTTTCACCCTAATCATATTTCGGAGACGGAGCCAATCAGACTTAGCGAGCTTGCTCACTGCCTCTGATGAAGAGCAGTCTACAAGGACATAAACTGCCAGGGAGACACCATTGATTGGAAGTTGGGAGGCAGAACTTTCAAGAATGATTTAGGGATGCAGACTACTTTTACTTATTTGAACTAGCAGAGGGGAAGGTCAGGCCAAAACCATGAAAAAAATCTAGATAAGGAAATATTTTTGAAGAAATACTGTTTTGCAACTCCCAAATACCCACAATAATTTAAATTTGTCTCAGCGTATATCCATTCATCCTCTTACTGACTGGGACTCTTAAAAATGTGCTCTCAGAAATAGATGAGACTAGTTTCTAATTAACATAACTATTATAAATAAATGTATGTTATTCAAGTGCTTGAAAATAATTTTTTTCCTAAGCAAATATGTTTACACCACTGATTTGTATTTCTTGTAAGAAAAGAGCATGCTGAGTAAAGGTAAATTTTAGCCAAAAGTAATATAATATCCTCTCTGCATCATAATTAACTTTGGTCCAGTATAGATTAGCCTCAATCCAAATTTCAATTACATTATGGCCAAAGTAACACAAACAAGCATACTATTCAATGAATAGCAAAATTCACTTTCATAAAATAGTGACTCTCTTCTGGAGGAAGATAAAACAAAAAGGAAGGTGGTTCGTGGCATGGGATGTGTAAAATAGGTAGAGTTAGTAATTAAAACAGGAAAACTCTCCTTTTCAAAGCAAGAATCCTGGCCTAAACCAAAATGAGAACAATATTAAGCATGTTCATTACCTTCCCATTTGAAGAAGTGCTCTCTTTCGTATTATTTATTCTATTTCCAAATGCCATGCTCCAAACATAAATGTGATTTCCACTGATGCTCTTCAGCTTGGTCAGGCTCCCCAACCTCCCCTCCCCTTTCTTCCTAAATTTAATTAAAACCAGCATTCAGCCATACTGGAAAGAAACCTTATTTACATAACACAAAGAAAAACAATTTTTAAAAGCCCACATTAATCATGGCTTTAGAGAAAGTCACCATAAACAGGATGTATCTAGCTGAGGGACAAGCTCCAGGCAGTTACAAAAAATACGTCTTTCTAGCCGCAGGATACCAGTGTTACTCCAGAACAGAGCTCTTCCACCCCCTAAATTCCTCATTTTCATATGAAGTGACATGATTTGCCCACCCTGGTATAGAATAATGCATATTCAAAGTCGTCTCACCTACTCATATAAGCTAATGAAAACTGAGGTTTGTTTTATGATATTGCCAGGAATAAAGGAAGGAAAATCAAGTACCTACTATGTGCCAAGCAAAATGCTCAGGGTTCTGGAGACATTACTTTCCTGGATGGTCCTGGCAACTTCATGAAGTTGCTCGTTTACTCACCTTGAGCTTTAACTCTTAATCCACAGAGGTTCTTCTGGCCCAGAGCTCCCTCCTGGCCCACAAAGATTCAAGGACATATTTATTAACCTCAGACATCCACTGCCTTCTTCTTCCTCACACATACACTTCTTTTGCCATTGTTTTTTCTAACCATTGCACTGAGAACCACTTGGATTAACATGAATAGAAAGTATAGAAAGATTGCCAATGGCAGAAACCTCAAATGGTTGAGCAAGATGGAAAGAAGATCCAGATTAAATTAATAAAGATTTTTACAGAAGGTTGCTAATGAGAGGGTATCCAAATTGAGTAGGATAAAAAAATTCACCCAGTTACTCCCTATATCAGTTTAACTCAAATATAAAAAAATAATGGCACTGTTTATACTATCAGCCCCAAAAGTATAAGAAAAGGTTACATAATTGCCATAAATGACACAACCATGTTTGTCAAAAATAAAGGAAGAAAAATATAGCATTGAATTTTTAAGTTGGACTCTTGTAGAGGAATTTGTATGTTGCTATTACTGTTCAGTCACTCAGTCGTGTCCGACTGCAGCATGCCAGACTTCCCTGTCCATCACCATCTCCTGGAGCTTGCTCACACTCAAGTCCTTTGAGTTGGTGATGCCATCCAACTATATTGTCCTTTGTCATCCCCTTCTCCTGCCTTCAATCTTTCCCAGCATCAGGGTCTTTTCTAATGAGTTGGCTCTTCACATCAGGCAGCCAAAGTATTGGAGCTTCAGCTTCAGCATCAGTCCTTCCAATGAATATTCAGGACTGGTTTCCTTTAGGATGGACTGGTTGGACCTCCTTGCAGTCCAAAGGACTCTCAAAAGTCTTTTTCAACACCACAGTTCAAAAACATCAATTCTTTGGTGCTAGGCTTTCTTTATAGTCCAACTCTCACATCCATACATGACTACTGGAAAAACTATAGCTTTGACTAGATGGACTTCTGTTGGCAAAATAGTCTCTGCTTTTTAACATGCTGTCTAGGTTGGTCATAGCTTTTCTTCCAATGAGCAAACGTCTTTTAGTTTCATGGCTGCAGTCAGCATCTGCAGTGATATCGGAGCCCAAAAAAATAAAGTCTGTCACAAGAAAATAAAGCTTGTTTCTTACTTAATCTGCACCACAAACAGGTGAGATGGATACTCTGATCTACATTTTACAGATAAAAAATCTGAAGCAAAGAGAGTTTAAACTTTTGAAGAAGGTTATACAGCTAATAGATGGTAGAGTTAGAATTTAAATCCAATTTGCCTGATTCCATTTCTCCATCTACATCTGCTCTTCCTCACAAGAGAGGTAGCCCTGAATCAACTGTTATGGCCACATCATAGAGATATACTGTCAGGACTGAGTGGAGTGGCCTGGATTCTGTTCACTCTCATCTATGACTCATATTTATTCTTAAAAAAAAAAAAAAAAAGCAATTGGTCTTGCCATGGGCTTGTGAGATCTTAGTATCCCAACCAGTGATTGAACCCGGGTCCCTAGCAGTGGAAGTGGAGTCCCAACCACTAAACTGCTAGAGAATTACTCTAATTCCTATTTATTCTGACTCCTGAAATGCTGTGAATATGTTGTCAGCTTCTTTGACACCTCACTAAATGAAAGCTCCAAAGGGCAGGGATTCATTGATTGATTGATTGATCAATGGAAAATACCTGCAATTGCCATTCCCTGGAGATTATAGAGACACCAAGAAGGTGAAAATTGGGAGAAGCCCCTGATAGATTACACAGAGTTAACCCTGATTGAACACCAGGCTGCTTGCCTTGACAGGTCCTTCTGTCCAAGCCTTTCTTCATGACTTGTCAGGGATACTGGGTGGGTTGGGGTGTGCTACCTCAGCCAGGCTACTGGACTTGCTGTCCTACTTCCTTCCGGCCAGTTCTAATCTCAAGTACAGTACTGACTTCCCCTCACTTTATTTTTGGATCTGTGTATTTAAGTCAGGTTCTACCCCGCCAAAATTGCTCTACTTTGCATTTCTAAAGCCCAATTTTACCCAGATGTCCATCATCAGATGAAGGGATAAGGAAGATGCGGTACATATACACAATGGAATATATGACTCAGCTATAAAAGGAACGCATTTGAGTCAGTTCTAATGAGGTAGATGAACTTAGAGCCTATTATATATGCAGAGTGAAGTAAGTCAGAAAGAGAAAGACAAATATTCTATATTAATGCATATATATGGAACCTAGAAAGATGGTTCTGACAATCCTACTTGTAGGGGGACAAAAGAGACACAAAATTAAAGAACAGACTTTTGGACTCAGTGGGAGAAGGAGAGGGTGGGATAATTTGAGAGAATAACATTGAAACATATACATTACCATATGTAAAATAGACAACCAGTGAAAGTCTAATGTATGGCTCAGGGCACCCAAAGCTGGTGCTCTGTGACAATCTGGAGGGATTGGGTGGGGAGGGATGTGGGAAGGTGATTCAGGACAGAGGGGACACATTTAGGACCATGGCTGATTCATATTGATGTGTGTAAAAAACCATCACAATATTGTAAAGTAATTATCATCCAATTAAAATAAATTAATTAATTAAAATAAAAAGAAAGCCCTTTTTTTGTGTGTGTGGGGCAGAACCGCATAGGTTTTCCAGGGGAGTCTGCATTGTTGTATCACTCATTTCTATATTTAAGATTCTTTTTTATTTTATTTTGTTTTTTGATGTGGATCATTTTTTAAATCTTTATTGAATTTGTTACAGTACTGTTTCTGTTTTCTGTTTTATTTTTTGGCTGAAAGGCATATGGGATCTTAGCTTCTCAACGGGGGATTGAACCCATACCCCATGGACTGGAAGGTTAAGTCTTACCCACTGGACTGTCAAGGGAGTCCCATCACTTGTTGTTAATGGTCCCTTTTCATCTCTGTAATTACTGAACATCAACAGAAAGTCAGGTTCAATAGACAAGCTTGCAAAGTAGCAAGTTCCAGAGTCACAGATTCACAACTCACTGATGATTGAGACTTCAAAGGCCCCTGACAGATTGGGATGCCCGGACCTGACTCTGTTGGACTGATTAAAGGGGGAGGCAGTAAACTTCTTGCCAGGCTTGCTTTCTCTTTTTTCCTGCACTTAAATGATTTGTCCTTTGGAGTGCCAGTACTAAGACCCCAAAATTAAAGCGTATGATTGTCTTTGCATCTTACTATGAATAGCGTCATAATCCAGACCCAATTATCTATGCTTTTTCCAATAACTACTTGTAAAGTACTTTTAAAATTTCTTACTTGATACTGGTCTAAAACACATTGGTAAATTAATCATTACGCCTGTGATGACAAGCATTTGCAAAATCAAGTAAGCTATTCATTAGCCTCCCTCTGTCCTTCTTCCTAAAATTTCCTACAAATTCCATCAACATTTTTGTGAATGTTTATGATGGTTGAAATTCCAGATTCAAGACTGCACCTGTTAATATTATCAGCAGTCTTTGAGAAACAGGTTTCCAGTGGGATACAAGCTTCCCAAAAATGGACGCATATCAAAGAGATGCAGACATAGAGAATGGATATGTGGACACATTAGGAGAAGGGGAGGTTGAGACAAAATGGGAGAATGCAATTGACATATATGCACGACTGTGTGAAAAATAGATAGCCAGTGGGAACATGCTATAAAGCACAAGGAGCTCAGCTCAGTGCTCTGTGATGTCCTAGAGGGATGGACTAGGGGGAGTGGAAGGGGTGTTCAAGAGGGAGAGGCCATATGATTATATATATATAGCTGATTCACTTCATTGCACAGAAGATACTAATGCAATATTATAAGGCAATTATAACCTAATTTTAAAAAAAACAAAAAAAAAACAAAAAAGATTTAAGTACATAAGTTCAGCATCCCAGATGCTCTCTTGGGTAACAGCCACACACATTCTTCCCTATATAAGCATTATAAAATTAACCTGAAGCCCTGAAAAGTGAAAGTGAAAGTTGCTCAGTCGTGTCTATCTCTTTGTGACCCCCATGGACTGCAGCCTGCCAAATTCCTCTGTCCATGGAATTCTCCAGGCAATACTGGAGTGGGTTGCCATCCCCTTCTCCAGGAGATCTTTCCAAGCCAGGGATTGAAACAGGGTCTCCTGTATTGGCAGAGAAGTTTTTTTACCGTCTGGGCCACCAGGGAAGCCCTATGATGCCATAAACTTAAACTTCTTCACTGTTGACCTCTAAGACTTCGCAATAACAAATTATACCATCTCTGGAGAGCTGCTAAACATCTGGAACCGTAAGCCTCCCCAATCTTCCCTCCAAAATTTAGTCCATTTTTTCTGATTCTAGGCAATTCCTTATTGGGTCTCCTCTAGTCTCCCCTCTCCCAGGTTTCAGCCAACCACAAAGTACCAAACCTACCGGGCATGAAACTTCTACTGATCCTATGAGAGAGTCCCTTGTCATTTGTTTTCAGACATAACTCTTGTATTTGATTATCTCACATTTATCAGTTTGCCAAGCATACATGTGTTTGCATTTGAAGAGTGGAGGTAAGAAGATCAAAGATACTCAAGTGAAGAGAGGCTGATCTGACATGGATAAACTCTATCATATGGCCATATGTTTGGTCTTTCCCAACAATGTGCCATGTGGACTCACTATTAAATACTTTCAGGGTGAAAAACATAATTTTGAGACAAAAACATATGAACAGCTAGTACTTAGCATGGAGACTGACATACAGTGGGTACTTAATAAATTTATCAGTGTCAGAATATGGGACCAAAATTGTAGCCCAAACTTACATGCTATTTTATCCAAAGAAGTAATTACCAAACTGTTTTGATTGCATTCCTAATGCATACACCTTTCAGCATGTAACACTGTGTGCACAACTAGACATAATATGTCATTTTTTTAAATAAAGTATATTCAGAGTAATAAAAGTGGAATGGAATTTTTAAAATATATAAATGGAAGTTCTAATATTGGAACCAAGATATTAATCATCTTAAATAGATGGGAATGTCATGCCAGTAGTTGAGCCTCAAAATTCATTTTTGGAATTTCTAAATCAATGAGGAGATGTACATCAGAAATCTAAAGTATCAAATTGACTAAACATGTTATATTTTGTTTGAGGGCTATTTTAAAGGTAGCACTTATATTATGAGGATGTCTAGGTTTCTAGAAAGTTGCCTCCAACAAAACAATAAACACTAAGATAATATTGAGAAGTCTTAATTTAGGATGAACTCAGAAAATGACAACTTTTCTCTATTTTTCTCTAGGGGGTTCAGCTCTTTAAGTCATTAACTTTTTTTAATGAACCAGAAAAGAAGAAAAAGTTAAAAAAAATTCTTTTTTAATCAGTAGTTTTCAAGTATAAGTCACACCAGTTTTTAATCTTCCTTCAGGATGGAATTCCTAGAGAAAGAAATGGCAACCCACAACAGTATTTTTGACTGAAGAATTCCATGGAGAGAGGATCCTGGTGGGCTATAGTCCATGGGGTCACAAAAAATCAGACACAACTTAGCCACTGAAAAACAGCAACAAGCAAAGTGAAATTGGTGGACAACATGAATACATAGAAAAAGTAAGATATCAAAAAGAGAGGAAAATTACTCACTGTCATATGTCACTGGGCTGATGACTAGAAATCATTTCCAAAGCCAAACCTCTTAGAGGTCCATTACCCAAATAGTTCAGAACTTCATAGATTTTTTTTTAGAACCAGAAACACCTTCAAAACTATTGGTCCAACACCCCCTTTCTACAGAGGAACCCAGTTCCCAAGCAGTTCGTGCACACATCTAGTGGTAGAATTAGGACTACAGCTCACATGCCTGATCCTCGTTTAATTCACTGTGCCATGCTGCCTAAATAGTGACTTGATAAAAAATAAATATTTGCTTAACCACAAATTTTTTGTGGCAGGCACTTTTCCAAGTGCTTCATAAGTTCTAGCTTCATTATCACAATGACTCTATTAGTTGGATTCTACTATTTTATTTTTTCTATTGCAGTGATTATTTATTGATCAGCTTTATTGAGGTGTAAATGGCCAATAGAATTATAAGATATTTGAGTGTATATGATTTGCCATAGATATGCATTGTGAAATGATTCCCATCACCAAGTTAATTCACACATTTGTCAAATTAGGTTACAGTACTATCGCCTCTGGTAGAGATTAAGACACTTAAGTGAAGGGAGCTTAAGTAATTTGTCAAATATAACATGACAAGTGAGAAAGTTTGGCTATTTATTACTTACCTCATTACTTCATTCTGAGAAAAAGAAAGGAAAGTTTCAAAATCATATCCAAGTTAAAATTAAATAAAAATGAGGTATCAGAAAAGCTATTTTCATTGGCTAACATATTGCAGAGTTACTTTTATTCCTTTCTGACGTATTGAATAATTTCATTCTCTGCCTATTCAGCAAGCATTTCGTGGGGACTTTTGTGTGCCTGCCACCATGCCAGAAGCTTGAGGACTGAATGGAACATTCTGGTGGACTAAGCTTGGAGGGAGAATTATTTTACTAATAAAGGCTGAGAAGAATGTGATCACAGCAAAGACAAACAAGCTAAGCTGGGGCAGAGCAAGCCCAGACTGTGGTGGAAAGCGATGGCCCTGTTCCATTGAACTTGGAGTCCAGAGCAAGTCAATATTGTCAGGTGATAGTAAGACCTGATAACCTTCTCTATTTTCCTCTTCCTCATCACAGGAGAAGATATGGTGATGCAGGAACAGGCACAGGTAAAATATTGTTATTATCAGAGATTCAGACAGACCACCATCCTGGCTCCCTTGGTGGGGGTGGAAATATGGAAGCACAATTTTCTCTTGTGGGAAGAGTGTTGCCTCTGATCTACTTCTGTTAAGGATTTGAGAATATCTTATATCCATGGACCAATGCTAAAATTCTATACTTGGTTTTCAGCTCTCCTCAAACCTTGATAGAAATATTTGAGGTGAGGTGCGGGCTCATGGTTCTCTTACTAACTATTTATCTATTCTACAACTTGAATTAATGACTTGAGCAGTGGCTGTGCAGCGCTGGAGCAGCGAGCCCCAGGGAGGAAATACCCCACGTCTGAGGTCAGGAGTGTGGCATAAGGGGATACCCCACGTACAAGGTCAGAGAAATCCTAGTAAGATGGTAGGCACTGAGAGAGCATCAGAGGGCAGACAGAAACCACAATCACAGAAAACTAACCAATCTGATCTCATGGACCACAGCCTTGTCTAACTCAATGAAACTGTGAGCCATGCCGTGCAGGGCCACCCAAGACAGATGGGTCATGGTGGAGAGTTCTGACAAAATGTGGTCCACTGAAGAAGGGAATGGCAAACCACTTCAATACTTTTGCCTTGAGAACCCCATGAATAGTATGAACAGGCAAAAAGATAGGACACTGAAAGATGAACTCCCCAGGTCGGTAGATGCCCAACATGCTACTGGAGAAGAGTGGAGAAATAACTCCAGAAAGAATGAAGAGATGAAGCCAAAGCAAAAACAACACCCAGTTGTGGATGTGACTGGTAATAGAAACACCCAGTAAAGAGCAATATTGCATAGGAACCTTGAATGTTAGGTCCATGAATCAAGGAAAATTAGAAGTGGTCAAACAGGAGATGGCAAGAGTGAAAGTTGACATTTTAGAAATCAGTGAACTAAAATGGACTGGAATGGGTGAATTTAACTCAGAGGACAATAATATCTACTACGATGGGCAAGAATACCTTAGAAGAAATGGAGTAGCCATCATAGTCAACAAAAAAGTCCGAAATGCAGTACTTAGATGCAATCTCAAAAACCACAGAATGATCTCTGTTCATCTGCAAGACAAACCTTTCAACATCACGGTAATCCATGTCTATGCCTCAACGAATAATGCTGAAGAATCTGAAGTTGAACGGTTCTATGAAGACCTACAAGACCTTCTAGAACTAACACCCCAAAAAGATGTCCTTTTCATTATAGAGGACTGGAATGCAAAAGTAGGAAGTCAAGAAACACCTGGAGTAACAGGCAAATTTGGTCTTGGAGTACAGAATGAAGCAGGGCAAAGGCCCATAGATTTTTGCCAAGAGAATGCACTGATCATAAAAATCACCCTCTTCCAACAACACAAGAGAAGATCCTACACGTGGACATCACCAGATGGTCAACACCGAAATCAGATTGATTATATTCTTTGCAGCCAAAGATGGAGAAGCTCTATATAGTTAGCAAAAACAAGACCAGGAGTTGACTGTGGCTCGGATCATGAACTCCTTCTTGCCAAATTCAGACTTAAATTGACAAAAGTAGGGAAAACTACTAAACCATTCAGGTATGACCTAAATCAAATCCCTTATGATTATACAGTGGAAGTGGGAAATAGATTTAAGGGATTAGATGTCATAGACAGAGTGCCTGATGAACTATGGATGGAGGTTCCTGACATCCTACAGGAGACAGGGATCAAGACCATTCCTAAGAAAAAGAAATGCAAAAAAGCAAAATGGCTGTCGGAGGAGGTCTTACAAATAGCTGTGAAAAGAAGAGAAGCAAAAAACAAAGGAGAAAAGGAAAGATAATTCCAATCTGAATGCAGAGTTCCAAAGAATAGCAAGGAGAGATAAGAAAGTCTTCCTCAGTGATCAATGCAAGGGAAGAGGAAAACAACAGAATGGGAAAGACTAGAGATCTCTTCAAAAAAATTAGAGATACCAAGGGAACATTTCATGCAAAGATGGGTTCAATAAAGGACAGAAATTGTATGGACCTAACAGAAGCAGAAAATATTAAGAAGAGATGGCAAGAATACACAGAAGAACTGTACAAATAAAGATCTTCATGACCCAGATGATCACGATGGTGTGATCACGATCCAGATGATCATGATGGTGTGATCACTCATCTAGAGCCAGACATCCTGGAATGTGAAGACAAGTGGGCCTTAGGAAGCACCACTAGAACAAAGCTAGTCGAGGTGATGGATTCCAGTTGAGCTATTTCAAAACCTAAACAATGATGCTGTGAAAGTGTTGCACTCAATATGCCAGCAAATTTGGAAAACTCAGCAGTGACCACAGGACTGGAAAAGGTCAGTATTATTTCCAATCCCAAAGAAAGACAATGCCCAAGAATGTTCAAAATACCACACAATTGCACTCATCGCACATGTTAGTAAAGTAATGCTCAAAATTCTTCAAGCCAGGCTTCAACAATACGTGAACCATAAACTTCCAGATGTTCCAACTGGTTTTAGAAAAGGCAGAGGAACCAGAGATCAAATTGCCAACATCCGCTGGATCACCAAAAAAGCAAGAAATTCCAGAAGAACATCTGTTTCTGCTTTATTGACTATGCCAAAACCTTTGACTGTGTGGATCACAGAAAACTGTGGAAAATTCTGAAAGAGATGGGAATACCAGACCACCTGGCCTGCCTCTTGAGAAATCTGTATGCAGGTCAAGAAGCAACAGTTAGAACTGGACGTGGAACAACAGACTGGTTCCAAATAGGAAGAGGAGGACGTCAAGGCTGTATATTGTCACCCTGCTTATTTAACTTATATGCAGAGTACATCATGAGAAGTGCTGGGATGGAGGAAGCACAAGCTGGAATCAAGATTGCTGGGAGAAATATCAATAGCCTCAAATATGCAGATGATACCACCCTTATGGCAGAAAGCAAAGAAGAACTAAAGAGTCTCTTGATGAAAGTGAAAGAGGAGAATGAAAAAGTTGGCTTAAAGCTTGGTATTCAGAAAACTAAGATCATGGCATCTGGTCCCATCACTTCATGGCAAATAGATGGGGAAACAGCGGAAACAGTGGCAGACTTTAATTTTGGGGCTCCAAAATCACTGCAGATGGTGACCGAAGCCATGAAATTGAACGACACTTATTCCTTGGAAGAAAAGTTATGACCAACCTAGACAGCATATTAAAAAGCAGAGACATTATGTTGCCAACTAAGGTCTGTCTAGGCAAGGCTGTCGTTTTTCCAGTAGTCATGTATGGATGTGAGAGTTGGACTATAAAGAAAGCTGAGCCCCAAAGAATTGATGCTTTTGAACTGTGGTGTTGGAGAAGACTTTTGAGAGTCCCTTGACCTGCAAGGAGATCCCACCAGTCCATCCTAAAGAAGATCAGTCCTGAGTGTTCATTGGAAGGACAGATGTTGAAACTGAAACTCCAATATTTTGACTACCTGAGGAGAAGTGACTCATTGGAAAAGACCCTGATGCTGGGAAAGATTGAAGGTGGGAGGAGAAGGGGATGACAGAGGATTAGATGGTTGGATAGCATCACCGACTCGATGGACATGAGTTTGAGCAATCTCCGGGAGTTGGTGATGGACAGGGAGGCCTGGTGTGCTGCAGCCCATGGGGTCACAAAGAGTAGGACATGACTGAGCTACTGAACTAAACTGAACTGATAGCTTAAATTTAAGAACTGTGACACGATTTCACAGGAGGATGTTAGCCTTCTTTTGGTTTCTTGAAGCCAGAAGGGAAAAGAAAGTGGAGACAAGTATATGTGGAGCAGAGAAAACAAAGCACCAAAGACTCTCACGGCCCTCTAGACTCTAGATTGCCTGGAGTATTAACACCAAGGAGACCATCTTTATCCTTAGGTGGACAGTGAAAGTCAGAAAACTGAAAGCTGTCTACAGCAGCAGTGCAGCAAGATAGAGTGTGCATGCATGTTCATTTGTGTCTGACTCTTTGGGACCCAATGGACTGTATGTAGCCCGCTAGGCTCTTCTGTCCCTGGAGTTTTCCAGGCAAGAATACTGGAGTGGGTTGTCATCTCCTCTTCCAGGGGATCTTCCCGAACAAGAGACTGAACTTGTGTCTTTTGCATATCTTGCACTGGCAGGCAGATTCTTTACCACTGTGCCACTTGGGGAGCCTAATATAATGCATGTCTGTTTATATATTGTATATATTTTCATGCTTTACACATAGAAAAAGGTTTGCCACCAAGAACAAAACTTAGCACCTTTGATAGCTGCCTATTTCTGAAGCTGTTGGGTATATGTAATTGCTGTTCTTGCTTTTCCCCACTCAAATGGAGATCAAAACATTTGAGTATTGATTAAGTCTTTAATTGTTACCCCAAACCATTCATCTTTTAGTGGGGCAACAAGAACTCATGGGCATTGAGAAACTTACCTGCCTGCATTGAAACCACTGCCTTCCCAGGGCATCAGGCTGCCTTCCATAACATGCGCCATACAACTAGCATATGGATGGCTTTGGGTAAGATGAGGAGAATGAGTAAAAATGGATGTTCCATTCACTGGATCTCTCAAGAACTATTCATATGAAAAAGAGTTAGAAATTTTCTTTTATTATAAAAGGATACTGAGAATATTGAGCCCCAGAAAGATCAAGTATCTATTCAAGTTCACTGTACATCCAATGAATAGTACAGCTGGGGATAATTTGAACTTGGAATGTTCCCGCCAATTCCACAGCCCATGCTCTGTCTACTGTACATACTTATTCTGATGGGTGATTTGATTTTTCACATCAGACACCCATCTGGGGCATGTTTACCTTTCTCAATCACATCTTTAATGAGTTAAATGGAATTTACCTCATTTTATTACGATTATCTGAAAGATTTAGCCTCTGTTTTTGAGTAGGCATGTTAAAGCACTTATGTATGTTTTATGTGTCTTCCTTAAAATACTAAGAAGTTTAAAGTGCATACAAAATATTTTGAAGTGCTTTCATGCTTATTGATGACCCTGCTGATGGTAGTCATTCACTGCATCTGGCTAGAGTGTTGCTTGCAACTATGAGCAGTGAGGAAGACACATCTCTGAAGAATCTTGGCCTATACAGTACTGAGGAAATGACTCAAGGCTCCAGGATGCCATCCATAATCACTGCTTTTGAAACCAAAGTTGCAAAATCTGAGGGTGGCACTACTAGTGAAATTCCTCTGTCACATCTGCCTACGTGACACCATCAGTCAAGATTGGATATCACAGCCTGGCTCTGAGCAATAGCACTAGTATAAAAAAGAGCTTTGATGCCTCATTGATTTAGAAAGGTTAAAGAACAGTACCAGATTACCTAGATCATTCTTCCCTACTTCAGACAAGCGTTCGTCATATTAAAAGAAGGTTAGTTCATTGTTTGTTTCCAGCAAATTTCCTAATCAATTTCACTGAGGACACTGCTAAATAAGACTCTGATCTGTAAGAAACATTGTCCAAACATCTTCTGTCAGAATGAGATAAGATTTTCCTCAGTGTTAAATGCAGAAAATATTGGAAAATAAAATAAATTCCTCTTCATTCAATCAACTAGAACAATAGTTTTGAAACTGTTTAAGATATCAGCACTCAGGACAATAGCTCAAGAACCACTGGGAAGACACTGGAGGAAGGACTCTGGGTCTCCCAGCACCTCTGAAGAGAGCAGTGTCATCTATACTTATATTTAACATTCTACATGAAATTTATTTTGAAAAATGAATATGGGAGGAAGGAAGGATGAATAGGCAGAGCACAGATTTTTTTTTTTAGGGCAGTGGAACTATCTGTATGATACTATGATGGTAGATCTATGTCATTATTCATCTGTCCAAACTCATGGAATATACATCACCCAGAGTGAGTCTTAAGTAAACCATGGACTTTGGGTGATAATGATGTTGTTGTGGATAATAATATAGGTTCATCAGCTGAAGAACTCTATAGCGGGATGTTGATAATAGGAAAGCTTATGTATGTGTAGGGGTAGGATGTATACAAGAAATCTCTCTATCTTCCCCTCAATTTTGCTATGAACCTAAAACTACTCTGGACAATAATATCTATGAATTAAAAAAAAAAGAATGCTGCAAACTCCTAACGTGCTATGGAATCTTCACCCCCTAAGCAGTTAAACTGTACTTTTCTCATGCCTGGAATCTCTCCCTTAATGTACTTAGTTAGCACTGTCCTATATTCACACCCCTTATGAGAAAGCAGATGTTGTGTTGGCATATGGTGCCCACTCATAAATTTCTGTAACCTTTCCCTGGTAAACAAATCACAGGCAATGATGGGTTCCAGTGACCGGCCTTCTTAGCTTTCCCTGAGGAGCTCAGGAGCTCTGGTCCCATTTGTTCACCTCGGGTGGGCGAGCCAGTGCCATGGGCATCCATCCACTGACAGCAGGCCCAGATGGAGGCAGGGACAGGACAGCAGGCTGGATCAGGCCCTGAGAGCTGCACTCAGCCTTCCACCTGGGAAAGCCAGAGGTGGGAGCCTGCGGTCCTCTGCAGCCTGCAGGGGAACTGAGCCAGGGGCTTCAGATGCATGGGGTACTCTGAGCTGAGTGGCCCTGAAGAAAGGGGGTGAATGGCAGAAAATAGAGCTACTGATTAGTAGATCCTGATGCAAGTCCTAACTGATTAGATCACAGAACACCCAGAGGTATCTTTGAAAATCAGAGGAAGAGCTGCCTCTCCCGACATAAACATCACAGTGTAGCTTCAGTATTCCTTTTCATTCTGAAGACTGCAGTGACTCAAATGGTCTGATCCTGTATGATCCTGCATTTGCACACATTTTGCTTGTCACTGATTTGTGTCAGTCTTGTCTCCTCCTGATCCATGCTGCAGACAATCTGAGAACACAAACCGTGTGTTCTAAAACTATTCCTTTTAGAGCACAAACCTGGCCACGTTCTGTGCACTTGTATTCAAGTATGGACTAAATGACAGAGGGAAGGCCACTGTCACGGACTTTTTTCACATCAGTAACAGCAACTAACACTGATGTCACACCCCATTGTGTTTGTACAGTCACAGTGGATAATCTGCTTTCATGTGTATTACCTAATTTGATAGGCATGTGCATTGCCTAATTGGCCTGTTACACAGAATATACACTGAAACTGTTGTTTCAATGATTTGTCCAAAGCCATAGAGATCTGAGATACGAAAGAAGGATAGAATTCACATTTCCTAACTCATTGTCCAGTTTCGGCTACAGTTAACCTGAACTTTTCTTGTAGTATAAGCCAGTTGTTTTTTCTTTACAAAAGAATTCAGGCAGGTAAGCAGTCACATTGATGTACCTTGGTACTGGGATAGCATCAGAAGTGCTCTGGAAATGATGCCCAATTGTGAGTATAGAGCCTTATTTAACTCTCTATCCTAACACTCAGCCGTATGATTACATGCTTCTTCTGTTTTGAAAGCTGAATCTGTGGTCTCACAAGGAGCTTGGCTAACTATGGAGAGCTGGAAGTGTACACATAAAGATAATAAATGTGTCCTATCTTGAGTAGCTTATGCCATCAATGAGGCCATGAAGGAAGATGCCTCAAGCTCTGAGCAACCAATGGGGAAAAGACTTCACAGGTGGGTGACTATTAGGCAGGACGGAGTTCAGTTCAGTTCAGTCACTCAGTTGTCTCCAACTCTTTGCAATCCCATGGACTGCAGCACACAAGGCTTCCCTGTCCATCACCAACTCCCAGAGCTTGCTCAAACTCATGTCCATCCAGTCAGTGATGCCATCCAATCATCTTATCCTCTGGCGTCCTCTTCTCCTCCCACTTTCAATCTTCCCCAGCATCAGGGTTTTTTCCAATGAGTCAGTTCTTCACATCAGGTGGCCAAAGTTTTGGAGCTTCAGCTTCAGCATCAGTCCTTCCAAGGAATATTCAGGACTGATTTCCTTTAGGATGGACTGGTTGGTTCTCCTTGCAGTCCAAGGGACTCTCAAGAGCCTTCTCTAACACCACAGTTCAAAAGCATCAATTCTTCAGTGCTCAGCTTTCTTTACTGTCCAACTCTCACATCCATACCTGACTACTGGGAAAACCATAACTTTGACTAGACAAACTTTTGTTTGCAAAGCAATGTCTCTGCTTTTTAATATGCTGTCTAGGTTGATCATAGCTTTTCTTCCAAGGAACAAGTGTCTTTTAATCTCATGGCTGCAGCCACCATCTGTAGTGATTTTGGAACCCCAAAAAATAAAGTCTACTAGTGTTTCCATTGTTACCCCACCTATTTATCATGAAGTGATGGGACCAGATACCAAGATCTTTGATGAATGTTGAGTTTTAAGCCAACACTTTCACTCTCCTCTTTCACTTTCACCAAGAGGCTCTTCAGTTCCTCTTCACTTTCTGCCATAAGGGTGGTGTCAACTGCTTATCTGAGGTTATTGATATTTCTCCCAGCAATCATGATTCCAGCTTGTTCTTCATCCAGCCCAGTAGTTCCCATGATATACTCTGCATATATGTTCTCCAGTAAAGAGTATCCTGACGAAAGTGAAAGAGAAGTGTGAAACAGTTGGCTTAAAACTCAACATTCAGAAAACTAAGATCTTGGCATCTGGTCCCATCACTTCATGGCAAATAGATGGGGAAACAATGGAAACAATGACAGACTTTATTTTGGGGGGCTCCAAAATCCCTGAAGATGATGACTACAGCCATGAAATTAAAAGACACTTGCTCCATGGAAGAAAAGCTATGACTAATGTAGACAGCATATTAAAAAGCAGAGATATTACTTTGCTGACAAAGTCCATCATCAAAGCTATGGTTTTTCCAATAATCATGTGTGGATGTGACAGTTGTACCATAAAGAAGGCTGAGCACTGAAGAACTGGTGCTTTTGACTGTCATGTTAGAGAAGGCTCTTGAGAGTTCCTTGGACTGCAAGGAGAACCAACCAGTCCATCCTAAAGGAAATCAGTCCTGAATATTCCTTGGAAGGACTGATGCTGAAGCTGAAGCTCCAACACTTTGGCCACCTGATATGAAGAACTAACTCATTGGAAAAAACCCTGATGCTGGGAAAGATTGAAAGTGGGAAGAGAAAAGGATGACAGAGGATGAAATCGTTGGCTGGCATCACTGACTGGATAGACATGAGTTTGAGCAAGCTCTGGGAGTTGGTGATGGACAGGAAAGCCTGGTATGCTGTGGCCATGGGGTCTCAGAGAGTCGGACATGGCTGAGCAATTGAACTGAACTGAACTGAACTCTGCATATAAGTTAAATAAGCAGGGTGACCATATACCTCTTTGTTTTACTCGTTTCCCAATTTGGAACCAGTCTGTTGTTCCACGTCCAGTTCTAACTATTGCTTCTTGACCTGCATACAGATTTCTCCGGAGGCAGACAAGGTGATCTGGTGTTCCCATCTCTGTAAGAATTTTCCAGTTTGTTGTGATCCACACAGACAGGATGAAGAGGGGGTGCCAAATAGAGTTACAGGCAAAGGAATAACATTAGCAAGAGGTGAGGGGAGATGCAAGAACATTGCTTTTTCAAATAACTGTGGGTTTACTCCAGTCCTCTACTTTGATATTTTTCTTCTTCATCCGTCAACGCTTTCTAAAATTCAATCACTCAACAAATATATATTGAACTTTATTTTATATTAGATACTTCCCTTCCTTTACTTCCCATCCCCATTTCTGGCTACCTCACACCTGCGTGACCTTCCAAGCTGGTGAAGAATCTGCCTTCCAACCAGGAGATCCAGGTTCAACCCCTGGGTTGGAAAGATCCCCTGGAGAAGGAAACTGCAACCCACTCCAGTATTCTTGCCTGGGAAATCCCATGGACAGAAGAGCCTGGTGGGCTACAGTCCATGAGGTAACAAAATGTCAGACACAATTTGGTGACTAAACAGCACCACATCTGTATAACCACAAGTACTTTTCTACAATAGATCACAGTCCCTGGTCACTCAACATTGATTTATGAGTATGTGTTGATACATACTTATGTGAGACAAACTGTTGGGTGTTGTACAAAGTCTAAAACTCTATAAAAAAAAAAAAAAAAAAAAAAACCCTGTCTTCAAGGAGTTTGAACTCTTGTAAGGAAGATTAGACAGGCATGAAAAGAATAATAATTCATGGTATAATATAAGTGCCGCATAAGAGGTGTAAAATGAATTATAGGCATTTGCACAGTGTAACAGAGCTCCATTATGACATGGTTCATTAGTACATGCCTTTGGATATACTATAAATCAACTCTTGATACACACAGAAATAATGAGTGAATCAATTAGGAAGAGGAATCCTTTTTATTCCAGATGAAGCAGAGATGGCAGAACCAAGATCTAGATTTCAAGTTCAGTTTCTAGTTTCAGTTCATCATCTTTAATGGTGTCATAGGTCTCCTTAAGATCCAAAACAATGGGATTGTGGCAGCTGACACTGAAAGAGGGAGCTGAGACTTAGGTCAAATTGCAGTGAATCATTATCACAGGCAGGGTCAAAGGAGTATGTGGAGATTTTCTATGTCACCCAGGAAGGTGGGAGGAGCACTGAAGAACCAGACCACCACTTGGGAAGACCACCAGGGCTGAGGTACAGAGAAACTAGGACATGATTAGTCAGAGTCATCCTAGGGCTTACTCACATGGCTGCATACATGCTCATGACTTTAGCTACCATCTTTATATAACCTACTCTGACTTCCTCTGAGATCTAGGTTTATAAATTTATCTAGTTATAGAGTGAGAAACCCAAGAACTATTCTGGTCATTGCCTCTCCTGCTTCCCCAGGGCCCAATTGTTACCAATTGACATAAATTGATCTCTGAAATATCTCTTGATGGCATCCATTTTTATACCTCTGTGCCCTTCCATCTGGCCTAGGAAGTCCAGTAGCTCCCTACTGTAGCTCCCTCCTAGCTGGTCTAGTCACAGTTGTTCTGACTTCTTTACAATCTATTTCCCACACTGCTCTCAGAGATATCTTTGCAAAATGAAATATGACTACGTCACTCCCCTGATATGACATTTCCATTGCTTCCCATTGCCCTGAGAAGAAAACCAAATAGTTAGCATACATCAAGGGTCTCGCTTTATCTAATATAAACTGCCTCTCTAATCTCATTACCCATCTTTCTCCCCAGCCTGCTGTAATTCAACCATAGTGACCTCTCCCTGGTATCAAACATGCCAGACTCCCCCTTTGTTGGCCTGCCCCCTGTATGCCTGCTAGCCTTGTAGTTCTCCAGCCTCAAGACTGAAGACAGAGCCCAGAGACAGTGACAGAGACATCAACAGCTTATTGGATAGGAAGTTTTACATAAAGTTCCAGGAGTGACACCTCACCATGCACAGCAGATGACCAGCAGGACGTGGCTAGTCATTGTTACTGGGGAGAAAAGGAGGTTACCGTTTATAGGGAGAATTGACCGGACTAGGGACTAGTAAGCTCTATAATTAAAAGAACGGGATGGTCCTGTGAGTAGAGCAGGGACTGCTTGAGTAGGGAGTTACAGAAAGCAAAAGAAAGCCATCTTGAGTGACCAGACCGTACACTCCTGTGGGTCCTGGCTTATGTGTTCCTGCAGCCTGGTATGGTCATCTCCTCCCTTCTGCAGCCACTTCCCTTGACTCCTGCTTCAGCCTCACCCATCTCTGACATCTCAGCTCAGATCCCAAGTCCTTAGTAATGCTTCCCTAAACTCCATCTTCACTCATCCCCTTCATCAAGTGAAATTCTTTACATTCATGTTCTCCCAGGTCTGAGTTTCCTCTTCAACTTGCTAATCTCAGTTTGTAATTTAACATTTACCAATGTGATTATCTCTCTTTCCATGTAAACTGTAATCTCTGTGAGAACAAAAGGTACCTCGGCTTTTTCTTTCCATCTTTTCCATCTTATTTCCAGTGACAATCAAAGCGGTCTGGTATGTCATCTGGTAGGTGCTCAACCCATATATGTTAAGGATACTACCAGTAGTATTTTGGGTAAACATCCCCCCTAGAGATACATAGATTTTTATTATATAAATTAAGTCACACTCACAGACATTGATTGGTTTCACTGAAAAACACAAATGAAATGGTTCCTTTTGTTGACATAGCATTGTACTTGTAAACATAATTGAAGTAACATTCTTAGCTAAGACAAGGAAGTGGTAGATTTTCTGATGATTCTGATTTAAGCCCTTCAGATAGTGCAATTTCTAAAGAGACCTAAACTCTTAAAAATAGAAACCCACTGAGGTGGTATAAGAGATCATAGAAAGGTAAGGAGATTCTGGATGGCACCTGTGACCTGTGACCAGCCTTCTGTTGACTCCTAGACCTGAGGCTCACAGGAAAGTAGGGCTGGCTGGGGAGGAAGGCACAGACTGGACAAAGTCCTGTGTGCATATGTTCAATTTGAACATTTCCCATGATAACTGCAGAATTTCAAGGCGAGAAGCTGGAAGGAAGATTAGCAATTCATTAGTGGCCAAGTTTGAAAAGTCACCATTGTCACAGTCTAATGAGGCTTTATAGTCTAAATCTCCAAGAAAGAAACAAAACATCTCCATTAGCTGGTGACAAATATCCTTGTGCAGTTCTGGAACCAAGATTTTGTTGATTGCTGACACTTGAGAGAGGGTTGTGATTCATATTATGAAAAGAACTAGATTTTTTTTAAGGAGATGCAACTTGGTAACTAATTTTTGTCTCTCTCTGCCAGTGTAACCGTTTGAATGTTAATTTAATTTTACAGAATATCATTTATGTAAATGTAATTAGAAGGGAAACATGATCTGGAGATGCACAGCACCAAAGAAAATTTATTACTCCAAGGGGTATTGCTCTAATCATTCAACTGCAATATTGAGTTTCCCCAGATTTAATCTAAAAGCAATAAATTACAAAAGGCTAATGCCCTGCCCAACAACAAGCTGTCATGAACCCAAGTTTCAGGGAGGGAAACCAGAAAGAGGAAGGGGTGGGGGCGGGGGGGGGAAGCCTGAACTTAATTTCAGCAACAGGCTATCAGCAGCTTCACATTTCCTGACATAAAACTCAGGAGAGACAACAGAGCTAGGGAAAAAGAAAAGGCTTCATTTCCTAAACGAGAATAAAATGGTGACTTCCAACCTCCTACTGCTTTTCCATCCAGAAATCTGACCAGGGCTCTTGTTGCCAAACATTATTATAAATGTTCCAAGTTCAGGGCCCCATGTTCCCCAACAACATAGGGAGAGGAATCCAGCCAGGATAAAACAGCCTTGTCTCTTCATGTTATTGCAAGGCTGTTCTTTTGCAGAGATGAGGAAAAGACCCAGCCTGATTAATGTCAAGGTCCTCATTGCATTCTGTTGCGTGCATACAGGAAAGCCAGCTCTGCTGAGGCACCCTGCCAACACAGAGAAGCCAAGCCTATTAAAAGAAATGTTCTGCAGTCTTCTACTCTCCTGTCCATGACAAATGAGAGGTCATAGCTGGAAGAACTTGGGGTGGTAAGTGTTCTCTCTGTTGCATAAGCCCCATATCTGAATTTTGACTGTGGCTGAGACTACCTGGTCCTAAGGTACTCAACAATTGCCATGATGAAAAGAGAAAAAAAAAAAAAATCAATCAATCTATCAAACCACCTGACTCTATAAAAGAAATCCTTGGTGAGGCTACTATAACCTGGGTTCCACCAAGGAGTGATAAAATTAAGATTTCCATGGTTAGGACTCAGATATGGGTATCTTTTAAAAGCTCCCCACTGGTAATTTTAATGTGCAGCCCACAGTGAGTTCAGCCCTGGATAAAGGTTTATGGCCTGCAGTGGGATGCCTATGTTCAATACGTCACAGTGTCATAGATTCGTTCTCATGGACAGGGATTTTTTGAATGAAACAAAAGTGAAGGGGAAATATATCTGCTTTCAGAGAACAGAAAGACAATTGTGGCAGACCAGGTAAGCAATTGGAGAAGGAGATGGCGAACCCACCCCAGTATTCTTGCCTGGAGAATCCTATGGACAGAGGAGCCTGGAGGGCTATAGTCCAAGGGGTCGTAAAAGTCAGACATGACTTAACAACTAGACCACCAGGCAGGCAGCAGTAATCATCAAGCAAAAGCATATCATTTCATGTCCTTTTTAAACCTAAATAATAAAAGGTCTTATGCTAGTGTTAAACTATTTTATCTAACATGTTAGATAATATAACCTACCTCATCTTCTTCAAATCAAACAGTTTGAGCATTGTAACCAAAGGCATTTCTGGGGAAAAAAAAAAAAACCCTAAAAGAAATTGTACATTTTTTTTTTTTTCATTACTCAGAAACATATTGACTCTGTTTGCTCATTTGTTTGCATTTGCTTGTTTTTTGTGCTTGAATTCTGTGCATAGGCTGGGCTGTTTAATTCAGCAAAGTATGTGTTATCTGAGGAGAATGAATATTTTCAGAGTTTAAAGAAAGCATAGAGGCTGTGACTCTATTAGGATTTCTCAATTATACATCTGCAATTCGTGGTACATGAAACATTTATTTTTAAACTTGTGCTATTTTGTTTTGTTTTTTTAAATAGGTTTTTACATTTTTTTCCTTTTTTATTAAATTTATTTATTTTTAATTAAAGAATAATTGCTTTACAATATTGCATTGGTTTCTGCCATACATCAACATGAATCAGTCCTAGGTATACATATGTTCCCTCCCTTTCGATCCTCCCTCCCAGCTGCCATCCCTTGCCACCCCTCTAGATTGTTAAAGAGTGCTGGTCTGAGTTCCTTGAGTCATACAGAAAATTCTCTCTGGCGATCTAGTTTACATAAGGTAGCGAGTATGTTTCCATCCTACTCTCTCCATTCATCATCCCGCCCTCTCCTTTCTCCTCCCCCACCTGTGTCTAGAGCCTATTTACAGAGTGATGTAAGTCAGAAAGAGAAAAACAAATATCATATATTAACACATACATATACTCTAGAAAGATGGTACTGATAAATCTATATGCAGGGCAGCAGTGGAGAGGCAGACATAGAGTACAGACGTATGGCTATTTTGTTTTTATTCAAATGTTTAGTAGAAGAAATGTAAGTAGCACTTCAAGCCTGTGCTCCAGTGGAAAATATTTCTTAGAGTGAGGCTAAGGAAGATTTGACTTGATTCAAACCAATTTAGGAAAAAATAATAAAGAAGTTCTCCAGTATAGATGGCAACACTGATAAATATGGCACATGAATAATATTTGTCTATAAACACCCTGATTAAATAACAGGAGAGAAAAACTCACTGTAACCATTGAACATTCAGTATTTTCATTATATTTCCTCTACCACCCCCAAATTCTCCACCACAGACATCTACTTCACTATTTGAAAGGATTTGAATTCCTCTTCCTCCAGTCCCTGAGTCAGTGAAGACACTTTTAGTAGGATTCTTTAAAAGATAAAGTACTTGTTGATGATGATGTTCTGAAGTCTTTAAACCATGGAAAGAGGCCTGTCCATTGGTCTAACACTCACTTCACAGAAGAATCAGCCATAGACTTCAATGACTGCCACAAACTGTCTGGGAATAGATAACTTTTGGCCACAGGAAAAGACAGATGAGAGAGAGAGAAAAAAAAATACTTTGAATACTCATTTTTGACTCCATTTCTTGGAAATATGTCTCTGCTGATTCTGCGACTCTTTAATTGCACTTGCTAAGCAAAACATGCTGATGGGTCAAGCGGAATTAAATTACCCAAACAAATCAGGTGGAAGAGCATCCTTTGTTACCTGATCTTTGGAGACTGTGTTTCAAGTCTCTTCCTCTCTACTTGTGAGTACCCTTTTCCTGTTTTAAGACCATTAGACCTCATGTCTCACTAAACTTTCTCTTCCAAATCACATGTCTCAAGAGTCTTCAATTAACTGATTCATTATCACGGCTCCCTTGTATTAAATTATATTACAAATTTAATCAGTTAATGATTTTTAACTTTGCAGATATTTAACTATGAGCTAGTTCTTCTCTTAGGAGTCAACCAAACTACATAAAGATGGGGCATATGTACAACTTGTCTTTCTCTTCTTGTTTCAAAAGGTACTTATAATTACATTAAAAAATCAGCAAAAACCAGACAAAATAAACAATAAAAATTGGTTTTAACAGTCATATTATGAGGCACTAGCAAAAGTTTTCTGGAGAAGGCAATGGCACCCCACTCCAGTACTCTTGCCTGGAAAATGCCATGGATGGAGGAGCCTGGTGGGCTGCAGTCCATGGGGTCGCTAGGAGTCGGACACAACTGAGCGACTTCACTTTCACTTTTCACTTTCATGCATTGGAGAAGGAAATAGCAACCCACTCCAGTGTTCTTGCCTGGAGAATCCCAGCGACGGTGGAGCCTGGTGGGCTGCCGTCTATGGGGTCGCACAGAGTCAGACACGACTGAAGCGACTTAGCAGCAGCAGCAAAAGTTTTCAGAGGCCTGACTGGGTTGCAAGAGTTCATAGAGAAAAACATAATTGTTCCAATTTGTTTGCTTCACATATCAGATCATAGCTAAACACATAATGTTCTCAATATCATCAGCAAATGACACCAAACAGTGTCACCAATCAATGACCAAAAAATCCTTTTCCATTGAAAATCAATTGAGAATTCACTCATTTCTAAGAATAGTTATACATCTGATTCTCAACTGAAGTTGATCAAATGTTCCCAATTCTTATAAATTCCAAAGTAACCATTTTGTTGAGTTAAAATGAAATGCTGAGCAATTGTTTAGATCATACAGCAATGCAGACTAATCTGGGAAATGCTGCTCAAGTTTTCATTTCCCATGTCTTTTAATTTTTAGTTACAGTTATTTACTTAGATTGTCTAAACTTTGGTCTCAGTCTCTCAATTCGTTCAGCCCATCGAGATAACCTTTGCTGACTAATACATAAAGTCTTACCATCAACTTACTAAGAGGAGAAACAAATGGTTGTGACCTAATAATAAAATGTGGCAAAAAGAAAACACAGAAGTTAGATTGTTCCTAGAATCAAATTAAGACAGCTAAGTTGACTAAGAAATATCAAGGTACTACAAATGGAAAACACCTGAATAATATGAGTAGGTTTGGTTGCCTTAATTCCTTTTTGAAATAATGAAGGATAAACACAAATATATCCATATCATATAAACATACAAAGAGATTCAGTAAGTTAGTTGCCCAAATCTACACAGCTAAATACACTAGTGAAGAGTGCATCTGGGGTTTGAAATGAAAGCACTGCAGCCACCTCAAAACCAAAAGTAATGGAAAAGTTTGAATGAACCACTACAAAGGGTGACGTTTAGTTAGGTATTTAAATGAAAGCAGCCAGCCATGTGAAGACCTGGCTTGTAAAGTGAGTTTACAATGCAAGGACCTGAGGTGGGAAGAGGCTCTAAGTGAAGGTAAATAGAGAGCCCAGGAACAAGCCCTGTTTATCAAGGCCATTGTTGTACAATTGCATTCTAGCATCAGAGATTGGTAATGGCCACATCCTCCAGAAAGGATGAGTGACCACTTTTCACTCCAAAAGGAAAGGGCTTTTGATTCTTTTGGCATTTCAATCATTAGTATGTAAGGCAATTACTCGCTGGCTAACATTTGAGCAGGATTGATAGATTTCATTCAGGTCAATGGGTGACTTCTGCCTTCCCATCCTAGGAACTTTGCCAAGATCAGTAGGTTATAGGGCAAATAAATGCCATGATATGTCAAAATTTCTTTCTTTCTTTCTTTTTTTGGCATTCCTCTGGGCTTGTTTCAGGTACTGGAGCCAGGCTAGGAAGCAGATGGTATACCCCTAGTTGGGTACTACACCTATAGGCACTTAGTAATACTTAGTAAGTGGACCAAGGTAATAGCAGGCATTTAAAACATCAAAAATGCCCTTCAAACACTTTATTTACTAAGAAATGAAAAGAGGGCAAAAATTGTATTTTATAAACTCTATTATCTTTTATGTTCTTTGTTGTTGCTCATTGCTCTTGACTTGATAAATCGTGTCCAACTCTGTGACCCATGGACTGCAGCGTGTCAGGCTTCTCTGTTTTTCACTATCTCATGACAGTTGAGTGTGTGATGCTATTGAACCATTTTGTCCATATCTTATTTTTTATTGACATACAAAAAAACTGTACATGTTTAATGTATGATGAGAAGAGTTGACTCATTGGAAAAGACCCTGATGCTAAGGAGGGATTGGGGGCAGGAGGAGAAGGGGACGACAGAGGATGAGATGGCTGGATGGCATCACCAACTCAATGGACATGCATTTGAGTAAACTCCGGGAGTTGGTGATGGACAGGGAGGCCTGGCATGCTGCGATTCAAGGGGCCGCAAAGAGTCGGACACGACTGAGCGACTGAACTGAACTGAACTGAACTGAATGTATGATGAGTTTGAAGATAATTATCCACCTATGGATCTGTCACCATCTACAGCTCCATAAACTAAACTATCACCTCTAAAAGTTTTCTCCCTCCTGCCTTGTTTTTTCAATAAGCATTAAAAAATGTATTATCTTTTTAAAAAGTGGAATTAATTAAACAAAGTGGATTTAGAGGAATGAGGTTGGGTGGTGTTTCTGATACGCCAAAGAGCCATTTTGGTAGGCTTTTTCTTTCTACTAAGAAGATACACTTTGGTAGAAACAGTCCTGAATCTCAAAATATGGACAAAAAGCATATTAGAAAAATATTTTACTTTACAGTTGATATAGGCAATGCATTCTGTTGAGGTTTATAAGCAAGTTTGTTTGAAACTACCTGCAATCCAAAAAGTCTGCTTGGATTTCTAGGGCTCATTTTACCTGAGCTCAGGAAGCACAGGTCTAATAAAACACCAAAATACTTCTGAAATTCCGGTATAATTGTTAAAGTCTAATCAATCATTGTGAGGTTATGAAGGCTGCCATGGGCAATGCATTTGACTCAAGTGTAAGAGTTATTTACTACAATTTCTTCCAAATGCTGCTGTTTTCATTATCCAAGGGCCTTACTATAGCATAGTCATTTATTACAGTTTCTTAATTATTCAGTCCAACAAGGTTTATAATTATAATCTTGCCACTAATGACAAGGCAATATATAATTCCTTAAGGAATCACAGTTTTTATCTGATGTTAATTGATGCCCACTTACAAATAGAGACCCATAAAATCCACTTGATGTTTGAATTTAATCTTTTCATATTCATTGAACAACTAGAAGAAATATTCTCTAAAGCATCCAAATAAGTCCAATATACTAGTTTTATTAACATTTGAACATACAACAGGTTTATTTCTTGGTGTGAACTCCCTCTACGAGTAGTATTTGGGGCATGTCACCAGATCAGAGCTTGAAGGGGGAGGAGGGTAAGATTCATTCTTTTCTTCACCCTAAGAGGCAACTCTCTGTCAAGATTTCAACATTTTTAAATGTTGACAAGCATGCACAGTCTAAGATGTGCTTTTCCCCTGGCTCATTATGTAAATTATATTCATGTAATGCATCACTTGGGTATTCAAGTGCAAGCCCATGGTGTCTAATACATGTCCTCCTTGTCAGGAGCGACAGCACTGTACATTTTCAGTAAAGATAACTGATCAGGGGAAGAAAAAAATAACTGCTATTTTCAATCAGAACTATAGAAAGTGCCTTTAGTCCAAAAAAAGGTGTGATTCCAGGCTTAGGCTGTAAAATACATCTCTGACCTTATTAGCCAGGCTCCTGTGTTAAATATAGTGGCTGTAATAGAATTTGTATGCCCTAGTTTCTGACAGGTTGAATGTTGCTTAGTGATCCAGGAGTGGGAAATGGCTGCCTGCATTCAAAGGAGATCGTAGATTACAGACATTTCCTGGGTATTGCAACCAAAGGATGCTGTTACAATGGCCCACAAGAAGAGACAGAGCCTCCTACAGCCTGTAACTGAAGGGGGCTGTATTTGCTAGCTGTTACTGTGTTATGATTGACTCCAAAACTATTTCTTTATCTCAAAACTGTTTATTTATCTGTGGGCTGGGAATCTGGGCTGGCTCAGCTGGTTCCTCTGCTTCAGGGTCTCTCAGAGGCTGCAGTCAAGGGGTCAGCCAGGACTGTGGTCATCTCAAGGCTCAAGAGGGGAAGGAGCCTATGATTCACGTTAGAAGCAAGTCACTAGGCTTTAGCCCCCATGCAAGAGGTCGGGAATACCTTAAGTCTTAAGTCTCTTAAGTCTTTCTACCCAAAGAACTAAGGTTTCTCAGGTGTCCAAAATATTCCCCCACCCACTCATTACTATGACATACTACCAAGGCACCTAGTGAAATCTGCAAGTCAACAGAATGAAAGGATAGCACCTTGGATCTCTTCCTACACTCTTGGTGACTGGCAAGAAATGCAATGATGTTATTCACAAGAGGAACATGGCATAGTCTAAAAAGGAAACTTATTTTCAATTCCAAATATAAGCCAAAAAAATATGAAAAAAGTCAGTATCAGTACCCTTTTCCTTCATGTGTCTAATACATCCAAAGCCTCTTCCAAAAGTCCAGAGGAAAACCTCCATCAGGCAATGGAGATGGCAGACACAGCAGTGCAGCCGAGAGAGCTAGAATGCTGCAACCACCTGGAGCCAGCCGCAACCAGAGGTGCACAGAATGTGATAGATGAAAGCAAAGCCTTCAAAGAAAATCACCATTGAACAGACTGAGCCAATGACTCCACTTTTGTCAAGTGCCTAAGCAAGACTAACACCTGACAATAAAGTCATTGAAACCAGAAGCAGAATTTGCCCAAGCAAGAGGCACAAATGATGTGATAGCAGCCGTGTTTGGTGAATAAAGGAGAACATAGAATAGTTTAGGAATATTCCTTTGGCCATGCTGATAAAAAAAAAAAAAAAAACTATCACTAATCCTAAGTGGTGAGGAACTGGAAGCTTGTCACCACCGTCCACTATGCATTTGTAATATCTTGTGAAGGGATGAGTAGGATTTTCTGAAGGATGACCTTTGAGCTCTCTCTGGCTTGCCTGACAACTAACCTAACAGGGACTGAGGGCTTCCTTCTTTGGTATGAGGTATAAAACTTTCTATAGGTTCATAAGGAACTGCTCTGAATCACTTCCCAAGGGATCAGAAATCATAAGCTTTCCAGATGCTAGGCATCTGTACTTCCTCAGAACACCCTTAACAATTTTAGTTATAAGCTGAGACTTCTTTAAACAAAGCAAGCCCAATGTGCCTATTTCCTCTCAAATCTTCTTTCATGATTGCCTTATAAGAAGGGAAGCCAGCAGGCTTGACTTTCCTTCAAGGGAGAGATGGCCTCATAGTACATCCCTTGGTGTACTGCCGAAGCACATTGCCCTGCAAAATGAGCAGAGGACTGAACACCATGTCTACTGACCCTTCTGCCCCTTAGGTTCAGCGGCACCAAGAGATGTTGCTAGAGTCCTCCTGGGAACTTTGCCTCAAGTAAGTGCATGTGTATCAGTACTTATAGAAAATATCATATTATCTTTGTTATAGAGTGAGTCTTCAAACAGCTAAGTATCATAATGGAGAAACCCATGGTCCAGTGTGCCAACTAACTATCAGGATGAATGTTTCAGTGTTCAGAATGGACAACATTTGGTAAGTTGCACATTTTATGAAATGCCATCTTAACCAGGCTTATTGCAGCATGTGTGTTTTGTGTATAACACTGAAATTTTTATAATCAGTAATTTATTGATTTTTTCTGAGTCCTTAAAGTTTGAAGGTTGTCTTAGCTTGGATTCGACAAGAGGCAAAATCTCAGAAAAAGGCCATGTGTAAGGAGTTTATTTGGGAACATGATCTCCAGGAACTAGACTGAAATAGGCGAGGAGAAAGGACAGGCTGCTCGTCCTATGGGACCATAAAGTGGAATGCATATCTGAATGGTCCTGGGGTACAAGAGGGGACAAAGGAAGAAGCATTTCCCCATTGACTTCCAGTCCTCATTGGTAAACATTTCCCCAACCTTGATTTAATTCCTCATGTTTCTGGGTTTCTTGGTCTCAGGCATAAAAATATGTTCCTAAAGCATCTCATGCAGTGGTACCAATAAAAATAGCCTCATGTCTGCCAGAGGCAAGAGATGTACACAGCACTGGTCTGAAGGGAGCCTGCACCTAATAGAAACTGGCTGGAGCCTACACAGAACTATTGTTGGCAATAATGGCTGACCTAAGATACAGGTGGTCATGTATGGATGTGAGAGTTGGACTATAAAGAAAACTAAGCACAGAAGAATTGATGCTTTTGAACTGTGGTGTTAGAGAAGAATCTTGAGAGTCCCTTGGACTGCAAGGAGATCCAACCAGTCCATCCTAAAGGAGATCAGTCCTGGGTGTTCATTGGAAGGACCAATGTGGAAGCTGAAACTCCAATACTTTGGCCACCTGATGCAAAGAGTTGACTCATTGCAAAAGACCCTGATGCTGGGAAAGATTGAAGGCAGGAGAAGGAGGGGATGACAGAGGATGAGATGGTTGGATGGCATCACTAACTTAATGGACATGGGTTTGGGTGGACTCTGGGAGTTGGTGATGGACAGGGAGGCCTGGCATGCTGCGGTTCATGGGGTCGTGGAGAGTAAGATGCGACAGAGCAACTGAACTGAACTGAACTAGGATACAGATGTGACTTTGATGATCAGAAATGGTGCTATGGTGCTTGCACACATCCTCAGTCGAGTCCAACTCTGCGATCCCATAGACTGTAGCTCACCAGGCTTCTCTGTGCATGGAATTGTTAGGTAGTTAGAATAGGGAAAAAGAGTCCAAAATGGTGGTGGCTAAAAGACCTGGAAGGGAAAGCCCGCGAAAATAGAACAAAGGAAGGTCCGAGGACCGGAAAGAGAACCTCAGGTAAAACAAACAACGCTCCTGCCTAAGCCCAATTTACACAAGACAGGCCCAGGGACAGAGAAACATATAAAAAGAGGAGCCAAATCCCTCTTCCCTCCCTTTTTGCTCCCTCTCTCTCTCCCGCGCGATGAGGCGATCTTCTCTTCGCGTCTTTGGATCGACGTGCCCTCGTGCCTCAAAGATGGATTTTCCCGCTATTATCTAAATAAATAGAGCTGTAACACTGAGCTGTAACACTGATTTACTTAAGAGCTGTAACACGGTCCGTTCGAGACCTGAGAGCTATAACACGGTCTGTCCTCCGAGAGCTGTGACCGGCCAAGGGGCTTTAATGTCCGTCACTCCAAATTTTTGTTGTGACGAGACAAAGAACCAAGGAACATGACAGAATTCTCCAGGCAAGAATACTGGAGTGGGTTGCCATTTTCTTCCCAACCCAGGGATCAAACCTATGTCTCTTGCGTCTCCTACATTGGCAGATGGATTTTTTACCACTGTGCCTGCCACCTGTGAAGCCTGAAATGGTGCTTTGTCTTTAATAAAAGATTTTCAGATGGAACATTCTTATGGTGACAAAATCAACCATCAGAGAGCTAACAATTCAAGTGCATAATAGCTTGTTTCTGAGTGGAAATTAAGAAATAGTACTGAAGCTATAAGACACAATTTCCATCTTTGAATGGAAAGTTTGGCTTGTAGGATTCACTAGGTGCCATAAAATGGTCTCATTGAACTGGAGGGATTTTGGCCTCTGAGATACCTCAGTTTCTGTGGTACGATGTCTTTAAATAGCTCCCCCAAACTTCCACCTTGTGGCATTCACGCCTTTGTGTAATCTTTTTTCCTTGTTTGTGAGCAGGACCTAGTGATTTGCTTCTAATGCAAAAGGAAAGTCACAGGACACTGAGTTTCAAAATTATTTTACTTACAAATTTCTTTAGGCAAGACAGTATGAGAATGTGAGCTTCAAGAATGCATTATTTGACCAACAATCCTATCACCAGCCATGGGGACAGTATTTGGCACATAATAGATGCTCAATTAGCATTTGTTGAATGAATACAATTAGGTGAAGAGGAAGAGTAGTGGCCACTATTTGAATCCTGGAAAGATTAAGCCTTATTGATTTTCAAGTGGTGGCAAGAGTTATCAGGACTTTTCCTAACAACCAGAATGAGAAGAGTTTACGAATCCCCACATAATGCTGGAAAGATCGAGAGATGAGTACTCAGACAACCTACTAGCTCTTTGGCTAAACTCCTTTGAGCTTTGCTTTCGTGTGTGTGTGTGTGTGTGTGTGTGTGTGTGTGTGTGTTAAAGGAAAGAATAATAGCCATGAGCTTGCAAAGTTGGGAGAATCATTGTTTGTACATAAAAGAATTTGCAGATTCACAAAGCACTGAGCAAGTGTTTGTTGCTAATTGTCTTGCTTCCTCAGGTATTTACCTTCAAGGTGATCTTCCTGCCCAAGTTAGATCCGTAAGGAAAATTCCAAAGCCCCAGGAACCATTTCTGTCTTTTCCTCACCTTCCAAATCAAATATTTTGGCTTTTTGTTTAGTGAAAGGCAAGGTAGAAGCCAAGGTAAAAACATACATGAGAACAAAGGGGAAGAAACTGGGATGAAAGCAAATATAACTTGCCATGAGGACTTAACATAAAGACTTAGAATGTTGCCAAGAACAAGAATGTGATCCTTTCTCATGTGACACATTTATTGATTGATTTCTTTTTGATGTGGTCTGATGGAGCCTGAAAGGGAACATGAGAGCCTTTTCATCCAAGTTCTAGAATGTCTGGTTTTGACTTAGGACTTCACATTCCTCTGTGATTCCCATGGATTTTCTCAGCTCCAGTAAACCCAATCTCTTTCTAGTTTTCACCAAAATCATATCTGTAGAAAGGAAAGCAGGTCTGTAGAACTGAAATGCTTAAAGAGAGCTATCAGCTCAGAGTCTTTGTAGGAATATCTTGAACAGTTGTAGGAAGAAGGCAGTTCATTATGGAGTAAGGAGGACTAGCATTGGAAACATGAGCTATGGGCCAGCAGTCTCTTATGAGTCTGTGTTCTTTATAGATGCTCAACTTTAAATGGCAGGATTTTATGTCCTGAGCAATTATTGACATATAGCTGTATCACTTGATAAATACATAGTACCTCCTGAGGGCCCACCTCCTGCCTTGGATGCCCTGGCCTCTCACCCAAAAGTCTTCTCTGCTGAAAATTCAACAAGTGGGTGGTTAATGACTGGCTCTGCATGGCATCTCCTGGACCAAGTGGGAAGATCTGTTTTTGAATTTGTACCAGTTACGCAGGTTGCATTTTATCTGTGTTAAAGATGTCTAATATTGCTCCTGATCAGTGCCATTCTACACTTCTTCCTCATCCTAGTTCCCACTCTCTGAACATAGTGCACACACATGGATGCACACACATGGATGCACTCACTTTACCCCAACTTCCCTTTGCTCTTCATTCTGTGGGCACTTAGCTATCATCCCAGGGCTCAACTCCTGAGTCTCTCTTTGGGTGTAATGATGGCAGAGGCTGCAAACTGTGACTCTCTATTGATGCATTTGCCCATGTATGTCTTATACCAAATTGCTCCATATTCCTAGGAAAACTTAACATTTACAAATTGTTCATGTTCTGTTGCATTCTGAAGTCTTTCTAAACCTCACTTTTCTCATATGTAAAATGATAGTAATCATATCTATCTCATGAGGAACAAAGAAAGCAATGTGTGTAAAGAATTAAACTAGTGCCTGTGTATGGTGATTACAATAAATGATAGCTGCTGCTATCATGATATACGATTAATAGTTTAATAATTAAGGTTTTGAGTTTTGTGCCACCATTTCTTTCTGGTGAACCCATCATATATTCAAAATGATGTTATGTAGTAATGGACAATAAGAGAATGTTTAGTCACTTCTTTTGTTTCTTATATTCACTTTAATTTGTAAAGAAAAGTAGGGGGTAAATATTCATAGAACTTTTGGGTTAAATTGAAATTAACTTAGCAGCTGACATTCATAGAAAATCAAGTAAAGTAAGACTCTTTTAAATATATTCATTTACAATGTCATATTTCAATTAAATCTCAACTAGCAATTAAAATAATTCCAAGAGTTTCAATTAAGGAGGAGGAGGATTCAAGGTACACCCTCCTTTCTGGAAGGTCAGTACAGATTCTTCTTGCACCTCTTTGTACAACACAAGGGGCATGTAAGACACCCATTACACTTCCAGGGAGGACATTATGAAAATCTAAACTACATCCAAAGTGTATTTTACTCCTAATAATTAGAACTGGATGAACAGCTAGAAAAAAAATATGAACCTGCTCAAACGAAATTGGTTCAGCCCTAACTGATCTAATGCAGTTTTCCAAAGAATAATTGATATTATATAATCGTAACTGCCAGTTTATGTCACAAAAGTGACATTTGACACTTTCCTGCTAACCAGCCTAACATCATCGATCAAAACATCACTTGTGTAATGACATTTCACCAGTCAGCTTAACATCATAAATTATGACATCACCTCTTTTATGAAGCTAGAAGATTGAAGAAAAGAGATTGGGAAAGCATTCCTATTGAAAACTAGCATTCGTCTTTGATTTGTGTTTTCAGAATCTTTTATGCTCTAATCATGGTGCCAGAAAGCTTATTAATAAGTGAGTATATTAGGAAAGTAAAAAAGAAAGAAAGGAAGGGAGAAAGAAATCTCATGAAATTATAGTGGAAGCCATAAAAACAAATTATACATTTTCTAGCTCCCCTTAGTTATGGTTTCACATCCCTGGATGGTGATAACAAGATTTTATTTCACAACTGAACTATGAAGTGGCCATTCTCAGAAATCCCTGGAAAACAGGAAACAGGAAAGAAAATTTGGAGTTTGGGTTTGAATTTGGAAGAGTATATTCATGTCTCACCAAGCCCATTTAAAAACAATTTATATGTCAGGAAGGTTGCATATTACCTATAGGACTTCCAAAAGCTAACTACTTGTTTTTCACCTGAGGCTTATAAGTATGTGCTACAGAAAATATGACAGGAAATAGATCTTCTAAAATGGAAGCCCCTAATCCCAAAGAAGAAACATTCATTTTTACCCATCTAAAATATTGGATTTTAAGGCCAAAAAGAGCAATTTTCCAAACTATTTATTGAATCGCTGTTAGTCCAATAGCTACATGAATCAGAGGAGGGAAAGAAATGGGTCTCCCCTTCAGTTCTGTAGTCTCCTGATGATCAAACATGAAAATTGCCATTCATGGTACTACATTTATAACAGTAAGAAAACAAGTATGTATAGTCTTCCTCTTTATTTTACAATTTGGTAATAGAGGGATAAACATGACTTTTCATGTTTATGCTTTCATGTTCATGCTTAATTGATAATTTTCAATAAAGTAACCAAATAGATTATTTTAAAGTCATTTATATAATTATGTAGATCAGTATCACAATAATTTGTGAAAAGATTTTTTTTTCTTTTTATACCTTGCAACTGATCAGGGGGAACTGTAAGCAATGTCATAACATTCTTGACTTCCACCAGCATTGGGTTTGGGATATGCTAGAGTCATATATCTCCTTCCCAGCTAACCTGTGCTTAAAATAAAAAAGAAGGGCTATCCAAAAGATGTGTTACCAGGCAAATCATGTTAGAACTCTCAAATCTATCTGGTAGTTGGTAGGTTTTAATTCTTAAGTTCCATCTTTAAATTCATTGGATTAATGGAGTTTCCCACATCAGTTAACGGTAAAACAATAAAACAAGTGAACAAAATTTAAGGCGAAAAAAAGCTCCTTGCATTTAAATATCTTAACTGCTTTGCATAGAATTAACAAATTCTACCTTATTCTGAAATTAACTGTAACAGTCAAGTTCAGGTCTTGACAGTCATTGGACAAAGTCCCATGATATCAGTTCACAAGGTACGTATGGCTGCTGACACTGTTTGGTTGGTGATCGAATACTAAAAAGTACCAAAAGTTCTCGTTCATCTTGAGCTGGTTCTCCATGGATGTCTTACCCTGACAAGAGAAAATTTTAGTAGTTTTCTTAAATCTTGAGAAGATAAAGTACAAGACTGTTAAAACTCTTCCTTTGTTTATTGCTTCTGCAATTGTAGTCACATCATGAGATTTCTGTGTTGATTCTTAAAGGAAGAATAACTTTTTGAGAACTTCATGGGGTTAAATGAGACAGAAACTAACTTTGATGTTTGTGATAAAAAGGTACGTTACTGTTATTACTAATTAATGATGTCATTTATAATTTAAAATACCAAACATCTTCATATAGGCACATATATTTGGGTGAGGGACAGGGTTATTGACTTTATCGAATTTATAAGTTTTAGAATACATGGGAATCCATGTTGAAGAGCTATTTAGACAGTTTTGATCATGAATGAATTCAATAGCAGACTTCAGAGTGTAGGACAAATCCCAAGCTTTCAAGTAATTGTATATAAGTATATATATAAGTAAATGTACATAAGCATGTGAGGCATGCTTGACTACATTGGAATGTGAATAAATCTTTGAAATATTTTTAAGGACCAAAGTTCTGGAGAAGGAAGGATGCATCACAAAGAGTAAGAAGAACTTGAAAAGCTCCGAGTGCACTTGCATTCTTCTCCAATGAGCAAAGTGAGTGAAGCAATTAAATACTGGCATAGAGATGTACTGGTTGCCATGAAAAGAGTTCTTAAGCAGCAGTGTAGAATTTTAAGCAAATCCATGTAAATTGTCAGAGCATATCTTAGTCATCTCTACAGGGGTCTGTGATTTACTTAGTCTCATTTTTGGACTTTTTTTTTTTTTTTGGAAAAGTTTTGGCTATGAATATTTATGTCCAGACTTCATTTACTGACTGAATTTCCACTCTGTTGGAATTATGCATCCCCATAGTGCACCCAAGAAAGGTGAGCAGTTAGAGGTGAGGAAAGAGATTTCCTGACCTTTTAGAAATAGCAAGCTACACTGGATTAAGTACAGCCTGAGTGAGGTTACTTGCCGGTTGGTAGAGTGTAATTATCTCAGAATTATCTCAGTGAAACAATTAGTGCACAATAGGCTCAGTACCAGATCTGCCGTTGTTCTGAACTTTTGTTAAAGTGTCTCACTCCATCCCCATATTGGGCAATTTATAATTCTTACGGTAGGTGCTAGTGAAGGATGCCACAGATCCCCACTCCTGAGTGTAATCTTATTTACAGCTGGTGCTTGTTAAATGAGTTGTAAGTGCGAAGGTGCTAGACTTGCTGTAATGGGAGCGTTTCCTTGGTGATAAAGCATTCTCTAGGCAGGTTTCCTGAACCATCAGATATGCTGCCAACAGGGAAGCCCATTCTCACTTCAGTCCTCCAGGGTGCAGGCTGAAGGTGCTGGACTTCTGGCTCTTAGTCTCCCACAGCTGGTTCTTTTAAAAGCAGAACTTTAGGCAAAAGGAACTCAAGTTTGAAGACCTTGCAGAAGTGTACATTTTTGGAAGTCACTTCCATTTCCTCTTTGCATTCTGACAAAACTGCCTCAAGTGGAATGGGCAGGTTTGTATCACCTTGTTTATGTTTCTGACCAAACTTATAAGGTATTTTTTAGGTTCAGCTACTGTCTGAACCTCAAGGATAGGTTAGTCATAAATAGACTGGTTGTTGTGGCTGCTGTTTAAAGGAAAAGCTGCCATTTTCCTTTCAGTTCATTTCAGTCGCTCAGTCGTGTCCAACCCTTTGCGACTCCATGAACTGCATCACGCCAGGCCTCCCTGTCCATCACCAACTCCTGGAGTCCACCCAAACCCATGTCCATTGAGTCAGGATGCCATCCAACCACCTCATCCTCTGTCATCCCCTTCTCCTCCTGCCCTCAATCTTTCCCAGCATCAGAGTCTTTTCCAATGAGTCAGCTCTTTGCATCAGGTGGCCAAGGTATTGGAGTTTCAGCTTCAACATCAGTCCTTCCAATGAACATCCAGGACTGATCTCCCTTAGGATGGACCGATTGGATCTTCTTGCAGTCCAAGGGACTCTCAAGAGTCTTCTCCAGCACCACAGTTCAAAAGCATCAATTCTTCGGTGCTCAGCTTTCTTTATAGTCCAATTCTCATATCCATACATGACCACTGGAAAAACCATAGCCTTGACTAGACGGACCTTTGTTGGCAAAGTAATGTCTCTGCTTTTTAATATTCTGCCCAGGTTGGTCATAACTTTCCTTCCAAGGAGTAAGCGTCTTTTAATTTTATGGCTGCAATCACCATCTGCAGGGCTGTTGGAGCCCAGAAAAATAAAGACAACCACTGTTTCCACTGTTTCCCCATCTACCTGCCATGAAGTGATGGTACTGGATGCCATGATCTTAGTTTTCTGAATGTTGAGCCTTAAGCCAGCTTTTTCACTCTCCTCTTTGACTTTCATCAAGAGGCTCCTTAGTTCTTCTTCATTTTCTGCCTTAAGGGTGGTGTCTTCTGCATATCCGAGGTTATTGATACTGGCAATCTTGATCCCAGCTTGTGCTTCTTCCAGCCCAGCATTTCTCATGATGTACTCTGCATAGAAGTTAAATAAGCAGGGTAACAATATACAGCCTTGATGTACTCCTTTTCCTATTTGGAACCAGTCTGTTGTTCCATGTCCAGTTCTAACTGTTGCTTCCTGACCTGCATACAGGTTTCTCAAGAAGCAGGTCAGGTGGTATGGTATTCCCATCTCTTGAAGAATTTTCCACAGTTCATTGTGATCCACACAGTCAAAGGCTTTGGCACAGTCAATAAAGCGGAAATAAATGTTTTTCTGGAACTCTCTTGCTCTTTCGATGATCCATCGGATGTTGGCAATTTGATCTCTGGTTCCTCTGCCTGTTCTAAAACCAGCTTGAACATCTGGAGGGTCACAGTTCACATATTGTTGAAGCCTGTCTTTAAGAATTTTGAGCATTACTTTACTAGCATGTGAGATGAGTGCAATTGTGCGGTAGTTTTGAGCATTCTTTGGCATTGCCTTTCTTTGGAATTGGAATGAAAATTGACCTTTTCCAGTCCTGTGGCCACTGCTGAGTTTTCCAAATTTGCTGGCATATTGAGTGCAGCACTTTCACAGCATCATCTTTCAGGATTTGAAAGAGCTCAACTGGAAGTCCATCACCTCCACTAGCTTTGTTTGTAGTGATGCTTCCTAAGGCCCACTTGACTTCACATTCCAGGATGTCTGGCTCTAGGTGAGTGATCACACCATCATGATTATCTGGGTTGTGAAGATCTTTTTTGTACAGTTCTTGTGTGTATTCTTGCCACCTCTTCTTAATGTCTTCTGCTTCTGTTAGGTCCCTACCATTTCTGTCCTTTATTGAGCCCATCTTTGCATGAAATGTCCCCTTGGTATTTCCAATTTTCTTGAAGAGTTCTCTAGTCTTTCCAGTTCTATTGTTTTCCTCTATTTCTTTGCATTGATCACTGAGGAAGGCTTTCTTATCTCTCCTTGCTATTCTTTGGAACTCTGCATTCAAATGGGTTTATATTTCCTTTTCTCCTTTGCTTTTCGCTTCCCTTCTTTTCACTGCTATTTGTAAGGCCTCCTCAGACAGCCATTTTGCTTTCTTACACTTCTTTTTCTTGGGGATGGTCTTGATTCCTGTCTCCTGTACAATGTCACAAACCTCCATCCATTAAGCAGCTATTTCTTTAAATAGTTAAATAAGTTAGAAGTAGGTGAGAAATCCCAATGAAATGGGGTTATTTTTCAAAATCACCTTTCATAAATCGATTACATATAGAACCTGAAGGTAGGATTTGTGTAGAGTTAAGATAAAGGGAAGGTACTAAATGAATGTTTATATTTCATAAGAACAACAGTTTTGTCTACTTAGAAAGGAAACAGTATTTGCCTTGAGTAGTAAACAGATACATGCAGTTACATAAACAAGAGTGGCTTATTCTACCACTTTAATGGAAATTAACTCATACAAAAAGAGATCACCCACAAAGGTGTTGAAGGATGGTAAATATTTATAGTTGTCAAATAAAAAGGAATATAACATTTAAAATACCTTTTTGTTTGTTTCCCTTGTCTATAACAACATAGTAAATAAAACAACCTGGATATACTACAAAGTAAGCTGAGGTAGAAATAAAAATGTCTAGATAAGGATTATTTACTGGAAAAGTCATTTATTGATATTTACTAAGTACCAAGTACTGTGTTAAGATTTCATATATTGTAACTGTCTTTTATTTTACACAACTCTTTATAAAATCATTCTGAGTCCCAGATTAGATGTCTGAGCCTCAGAGAAATCAAGAGACTTGGAAACACCATACAACCAAAACATCATAAGGCCAAAGCATTAGCCTAGGTTCAATTAGAAAGATACAATTTTTTATCATTCTTTTATTGATTGATAAACGTTCTATTGAGAGATACTAACTGAAAGAGAGAGGATTCTGTTAACATTTATTATAGGGGTGCTAGAAGTTTAAGCTGATTTTAAATAGAGAGTGGAAAATATTGATATGCAATAGTTTAAGTGTTATTCATAAGGCAATAGGGGATGATCAAATTCCTTGGGATAAAAAAAAGCCCCACTTATATGCTCAGTTAATAATTAACATTAATTATCAAGACTAACTGAAAGCAACTCAGCATTAGTCTTTTTTTTTTTTAGCATTAGTCTTATAGAAGCCTTTCCAATTTCTCCTTTTTGTTGTTCAGTCACTCAATGAGTACAACTCTTCATGACCCCATGGGCTGCAGCACACCAGGCTTCCTTGTCCTTCACTGTCTCCTGGAGCTTACTCAAACTCATGTCCTTTGAGTGGGTGATGCCACACAACTATCTCATCCTCTGTGATCTCCTTCTCCTTCTGCCTTCAATCTTTCCCAGCATTACGGTCTTTTCCAATGTGTTAGCTCTTTGCATCAGCTGGCCAAAGGATTGGAGCTTCAGCTTCAGCATCAGTCCTTCCAATGAATATTCAGGGTTGATTTCCTTTTAGGATTGACCAGTTTGATCTCCCTGTTATCCAAGGGACTCTCAATAGTCTTCTCCAACACCACAGTTCGAAAGTATTAATTCTTCAGCACTCAGCTTTCTTTAAGATCCAACTCTCACATCCATACATGACTACTGGAAAAACCACAGCTTCAACTATACAGACCTTTGTTGGCAAAATAATGTTTCTGCTTTTTAATATGCTGTCTAGGTTTGTCATAGCTTTTCTTCCAAGGAGCAAACATCTTTTAATTTCATGGCTGCAGTCCCTGTCTGCAGTGATTTTGGAGCCAAGAAAATAAAGTCTGTCACTGTTTGCATTGTTTTCCCACCTATTTGCCATGAAGTGATGGGACCAGATGCCATGATCTTAGTTTTTTGAATGTTGCGTTTCAAGTCAGCTTCTTCACTCTCCTCCTTCACCTTCATCAAGAGGCTCTCTAGTTTCTCTTTGCTTTCTGCCATAAGGGTGGTGTCACCAGCATATCCAAGGTTATTGATATTTCAATTTCCTCCTACCTTTCACACAAAGCTGCCCTAAGTGGAGGGTGCAGCTTTACTTTGTCTTACTTTTGCTTCTGATAAAATTGAAATGGAATTTCTCAAGCTAAGCTACTGCCAAAGCAACCTCCAACATCAATGGTAGACCAATATGCAATTGCAATATTTATACATTCTTACTTTTTGTTAGAATAATATTTTGGCTAGTGTTTAAGTTACGACTTTTCTCACAAATTTCCTTTATTTTTTAATTGTGAAGCAGGGCAGCTGAACTTTAAGTGAGATGACTCTGTTAGCCTCAGTCCATGACCATCTCAATTGGGTTGTTTGCTTCCTGGCTCCAGGTTTCCCTTGGCTGATCTGTCAACAGAATGATCTAGAAAACCTCATTCAACTCTAAATTCTATCTCCACTAGAAAATTTTGCTTTTGGAAAATGTGTTGCCTGACTATGTAATCCAAAATATGTTCACAAGTAAAAACTGAAAGTCTAACCCTGTAAGGTTCAACTCTTTATCATTTTGCAGAGCCCATTCCTATTATTTTTTTTATTGTTAAATGAGCTTAGATAAGATGCACTATTTAAATTCAGCACTAGCTTTCTAAATGTTTTTCAGAATGATTTTTACTTAGACAAACTGAATTAGGAATATCATTCAACACTGGTGGTGGTGATGTAGTCACTAAGTCATGTCCAACTCTTGCCACCCTGATGGACTGTAGCCCATCAGGCTCCTCTGTGCATCGGATTTTCCAGGCAAGAATACTGGAATGGGTTGCCATTTCCTTCTACAGGGCATCTTCCCAACCCAGGGGTCAAACCCTGGTCTCTCTCACTGCAGGCAGATTCTTCACTGTCTGAGCTACCGGACTACCAGAGTACCACCTGCACTACAGAGAATTCAGCACTATTCTCTTCTGAAACAAGCATTTTGAAAAAAATAAATTCAAGGACACTCTGGGGTTGGCAGGCTCATTATGTTTATATTATGAGTTCCACCTACATGAGGAACTAGAACACATCTTCCCAGTTTGGGATGTTGACATTTCTTCTGCTGTTCCCAACTTCTAAATGATTCCAAATTTTATTTTGTTTATGCTCACTTTCTGGTGATCTCACTCCCACCTTATTTATACCATTTATAATGCTGATGACTCCCACATTTTTGTTTCTAAACCAAACCTCTCTGCTAACTTTCGACTATCTCATTGACATCTAACTGTTTACTGGACTTCTTTACTTGAAAGCTGTTATGGGTTGACTCATCCCCCCAAAATGATTTGTTGGAGCACTAAACCCTAGTACCTCCGGATGTGACCTTGTTTTGAAATAAGGTTTTTACAGAGGTCATCAAGTTAAAATGAGGTCATTATGGTGGACTCTAATCCAATATGACTGGTTCCCTCTGGAAAAAAAGGAAATTTAGACACAGAAGTAGACACACACACAGAGTGAATGATGTGAAGACTCACAAGGAGAAGACGGCCACGTGACTGGAATGATGCATCGACAAGTCAAGGAACACCAAATGTTGCTGGCAAATGCCAGAAGCTCCGAGAGGAAATAAAGGATCCCTTCCCAGAGCCATTACAGAAAGCATGCCAATGTCTTGATTCAGATTTCTTGCCTCCATATGTGTGAGAAAATAAATTGCAATTGTTTGAAGCTACCCACCGTTGGGTATTTTTTTTGTAGCAGCCTTGAAACTTAATACTGTTGCCCAATGAGCATCTCAAACTTAAAGTGCTCCAAACAGAGTTCCTGCCCCACCCTCTCCCCTGCTGCTTCTCCCCTTTTCTATCAATGGGAGCTCTATTTTCCTGGTGGTTCAAAACTCTTTAGAATTATTCTTTCTTATTATTATTAAGGTATAATTGACATATGATATTATGTGTTTCAGGTATACAGCTCAGTAAATCAGCATTTAGGTCCATTAAAAAACCATCACCAAAAAAATAAAATAAAATAACCATCACCACAGTAAGCCTAGTTCCCATCTGTCACGCATGAAGTTATTACAATAGTATTGACTATATTCCCTACATCCTTGTGACTTGTTTATTTCATAACTGGTAGCATGTACCTCTTTATTCCTTTCACCTAGTTTTGCTCAACATCTCTCCCTCTGGTAGCCACTAGATTATCCTCTATATCTATGAGTCTATTTCTGGTTTGCTTTGCTTGTTCATATACTTTTTTTAGATTTCACATAAGTGAAATCCACGTAAGTGAAATTCACATAAGTGAAATCATACAGTGTTTGTCTTTCTCTGCCTGAATCATTTCACTTAGCATAATACTCTTTAGGCCCATGTCCATGTTGTTGCAAATTCCAATACAGTAATATTTTTTATGGCTGAACACTATTCCATTGTATATAAATAGATAGGTAGTTAGGCCACATATTCTTTACCTGTTCATCTTTTTTTAAAAGAGTTCTTTTGAATTGTATTTAAGGAACAATGTGCTATTTATTTATTGGCCGTGCTGGCTCTTCACTGCTGCAGGCTGGCTTTCTTTAGCTGTGGCATATGGGGGCTACTCTCTAGTGGTGTTGCACAGTCTTCTCATTTTGGTGGCTCTCTATTTGCAAACGGAGAAGGCAGTGGTACCCCACGTCAGTACTCTTGCCTGGAAAATCCCATGGATGGAGGAGCCTGGTAGGCTGTAGTCCATGGGGTCGCTAGGAGTCGGACACAACTGAGTGACTTCACTTTCACTTTTCACTTTCATGCATTGGAGAAGGAAAAAGCAACCCACTCCAGTGTTCTTGCCTGGAGAATCCCAGGGACGGGGGGAGCCTGGTGGGCTGCTGTCTATGGGGTTGCACAGAGTCAGACACAACTGAAGCGACTTAGCAGCAGCAGCAGCTATTTGCAAAGCATGGGTGCTAGGTCACACAAGCTTCAGTAGTTTCAGCACACAGGCTCAATAGTTTCAGTATGCAGGCTCTAGAGTTCAGGTTCAGTAGTCGTGGTGCATGGACTTAGTTGCCCCTTGGTGTGTGAAATCCTCCAGGACCAGGGATCAAACCCATGTCCTCTGCATTGGCAGGAAGAACCACTGCACAACCTGAAAAGTCCTTGCATTCATCTTTTGGCGAACACTGCCTCTGTGCTAAAATTCAGAGCAAGTGAGTTTGTGTATGACTCCTTCAAGAGAGGAATCTCAGTTTTCCTCAGCCCTCTGGTTCCCCCATTGATTTTCAGAGCCAGGCATTATGGGGACTTGCCTTAACACTGCAGGTACCCTGGACTGGGAAGACTAATATGGGGCTTGGACCCTTTACTCCTAAGAGGACCTCTCAGGTTGTGATTTACCTCTCACTAACAGCCTTGTCTGTTTTAGTTCTACATACCCATAACTCTGACTGGTGCATAGACAGTACATAATGAACATATGCTAAATTCTTAAAAAGTAATAAAAGTGGGTTAAATATAGTAAACTATTAAGTTTCCAGAGAACTTGGTGAGTACCGTAAGAGACACTAGATATCTTTTCTTGGATAAACTCTTCAAATTTCATCCATACTACAGAACTAGTGTTGGATAAATAAAGATAACCATTAAAACAAACACACCTCCACCTGTTCTTCCCTGCTACTGATTCTTACTAAGACCCTAAGGATAAGAGCATAGTGGAAAACCAGAAATGAATGCTACTGAATATTTCTGGGTTTAATGGATTTCTTGCATGATGTTCAAATGAATGGATGATCAGCTGTCAGCATTCAGAGTGCTCACAGTGATCAGAAACCTATCATGAATGCTACTGAATATTTCTGGGTTTAATGGATTTCTTGCATGATGTTCGAATGAATGGATGATCAGCTGTCAGCATTCAGAGTGCTCACAGTGATCAGAAACCTGTCAGTCCACCGACATACCAAAGATCAGTTTTTCTAGGAAAACTTTCTTGATCATCCCAGCTCACATCTCTCTTTTTATTATTTTATTCCCAACAGGCTACAGAATACTCTTCACTTGATTCTATTACTTCTCTACATGCAAATCTTTCTTTCAATCTTACTGCACACTTCTGAAGAAGAAGAACCTTACCACCCATCTATAGAGTATCTTCCATCATACCTAGCACAGAGTTATATCCATTTGGAAAGGGATAAAATTTGAGGGAAAAAAAATGGACCATATTAGCAGTTAATGAGGGAATCAATTAGATGGGTCCCACAGAGGAGATAGAGTCTTCACAGGAATAACCCTTGGACAAGGCATTTAGAAGGTCTGCTCGCCAAGACTCTCTTTGATTGGAGGCCCTTAGCTCTATGGAGAAAGTAGTGAATGCCAACCAAATCACTTTGAGGAGAGCTAAGTCTGTCCACCTTTGCCTCCTATTTTAGGATGATTAGTAAGAATAGAGGGACCTACCTTCAGGACACTTACCCTTAGAGGTACTCTGTAGGAGACTATAATTTATGGTTCTGGAATAAAGTTGGGTAGATATTACTCTTCTAGCTAATTTTTCATTATAGATAGAGCCAGCTTCATTTGGAGAATACTATCAACCATAACTCTAGCTCAAATGAACTTCTCTTTTTGGCTTCGGGCTATTTACACTTACACTTTAGAAATTCCCTAAAATCCTTTCTGGGAGAAGATATCTATTGGTAGATGCCTACTTGAAGATAATTTGAGTCATTATCTAAATCAAACTTAAGTGACATATGCTATTTAATTTTTCGCCCTTAGTTGTATATTTTCTCTTGCTATTCTTCATTTAATCCATTTTTTTTTCATTCATAAATGTTTAATGGAGTACAATTGATTTACAATCTTGTGTTAGTTTCAAGTGTGCAGTGAAGTATATCAGTTATATATACACATATATCCAGTCTTTTTTAGACTCAACTTCCATACAGGTCACTACAGAGTATTGAGTAGAGTTCCCTGTGCTAGACAGTAAGTTCTTATCAGTTATCTATTTTGCATATATTTTACATACAGTAGTATGTATAGGTCAATCCCAGCCTCCCAATTTATCTCTCCCACCTCCCTTTCCCCCTTGGTAGCCATAAGCTTGTTTTCTACATCTATGATGCTACTTCCATTTTATGAATAGTTTCCTTTGTACCATTTTTCTTTAGATACCACATGTAAGCGATATCATAAGATATTTGCCTTTCTCTATCTACCTCACTTCACTCAGTATGATGAGCTCTAGGTCCATCCGTGTCACTACAAATGGCATTAATTTATTCTTTTTTATGGCTGAGTAATATTTCATAGTATATATGCTTAGACTTTAAAGTTGAAAGTAAGTGTGAATCTAACCTTTGCAATTTAATGGCTATAAGACCCATAGCAAGTGATTTAACATCCCCAAGCCTCAATTTGCTTAGTAACCATGAAAAGAATATTTACCTTTTAATATTACGTGAAGCCTCATCTAATATGATGCTGATAAAACACTTTTCAGAGTCTGAAAGGTAGGAACTACTTCATAAATGGAAGTTGTCACTTGCTGAAGTCATTAATATTCATCTCCATTGTTTAGATGTCTCCCCTACCCACCCCTGCCTTTTTCTTTTTTTTTTTTAATTTTTTTATTAGTTGGAGGCTAATTACTTCACAACATTTCAGTGGGTTTTGTCATACATTGACATGAATCAGCCATAGATTTACACGTATTCCCCATCCCGATCCCCCCTCCCACCTCCCTCTCCACTCGATTCCTCTGGGTCTTCCCAGTGCACCAGGCCCGAGCACTTGTCTCATGCATCCCACCTGGGCTGGTGATCTGTTTCACCATAGATAGTATACATGCTGTTCTTTTGAAATATCCCACCCTCACATTCTCCCACAGAGTTCAAAAGTCTGTTCTGTATTTCTGTGTCTCTTTTTCTGTTTTGCATATAGGGTTATCGTTACCATCTTTCTAAATTCCATATATATGTGTTAGTATGCTGTAATGTTCTTTATCTTTCTGGCTTACTTCACTCTGTATAATGGGCTCCAGTTTCATCCATCTCATTAGGACTGATTCAAATGAATTCTTTTTAACGGCTGAGTAATATTCCATGGTGTATATGTACCACAGCTTCCTTATCCATTCATCTGCTGATGGGCATCTAGGTTGCTTCCATGTCCTGGCTATTATAAACAGTGCTGCGATGAACATTGGGGTGCACGTGTCTCTTTCAGATCTGGTTTCCTCAGTGTGTATGCCCAGAAGTGGGATTGCTGGGTCATATGGCAGTTCTATTTCCAGTTTTTTAAGGAATCTCCACACTGTTCTCCATAGTGGCTGTACTAGTTTGCATTCCCACCAACAGTGTAAGAGGGTTCCCTTTTCTCCACACCCTCTCCAGCATTTATTGCTTGTAGACTTTTGGATAGCAGCCATCCTGACTGGCGTGTAATGGTACCTCATTGTGGTTTTGATTTGCATTTCTCTAATAATGAGTGATGTTGAGCATCTTTTCATGTGTTTGTTAGCCATCTGTATGTCTTCTTTGGAGAAATGTCTGTTTAGTTCTTTGGCCCATTTTTTGATTGGGTCATTTATTTTTCTGGAATTGAGCTGCAGGAGTTGCTTGTATATTTTTGAGATTAATCCTTTGTCTGTTTCTTCATTTGCTATTATTTTCTCCCAATCTGATGGCTGTCTTTTCACCTTACTTATAGTTTCTTTGTAGTGCAAAAGCTTTTAAGTTTCATTAGATCCCATTGTTTAGTTTTTTGCTTTTATTCCAATATTCTGGGAGGTGGTCATAGAGGATCTTGCTGTGATTTATGTCGAGAGTGTTTTGCCTATGTTCTCCCTCTAGGAGTTTTAATAGTTTCTGGTCCTTAATTACTAAAACTAATCAATGAATATAGTAAGTTGCAGGATAATAAATTAACACACGAAATCCCTGCATTCCTATATTTCTAACATGAAAAAACAGAAAGAGAAATTAAGGAAACAATACCATTCACCATTGCAACAAAAAGAATAAAATACTAGGAGTATATCTACCTAAAGAAACAAAGACCTATACATAGAAAACTATAAAACACTGATGAAAGAAATCAAAGAGGACACAAACAGATGGAGAAACATACCGTGTTCATGGATTGGAAGAATCAATATTGTCAAAATGGTTATTCTACCCAAAGCAATCTATAGATTCAATGCAATCCCTATCAAGCTACCAACGGTATTTTTCACAGAACTAGAACAAATAATTTCACAATTTGTATGGAAATACAAAAAAACCTCAAATAGCCAAAGTAATCTTGAGAAAGAAGAATGGAACTGGAGGAATCAACCTGCCTGACTTCAGACTCTACTACAAAGCCACAGTCATCAAGACAGTGTGGTACTGGCACAAAGACAGAAATATAGACCAATGGAACAGAATAGAAAGCCCAGAGATAAATCCACGAACCTATGGACACCTTATCTTTGACAAAGGAGGCAAGGATATACAATGGAAAAAAGACAACCTCTTTAACAAGTGGTGCTGGGAAAACTGGTCAACCACTTGTACAAGAATGAAACTAGAACACTTTCTAACACCATACACAAAAATAATCCATTTTTTAAAATAAAAATAATATTATGCTTTTAGAAATGATAAACAAAATACATGTTTATTTATGCTTACATAAAATGTTTAAGTAATAAAATAATTATTTGAGAGTCTTGTTTGGCTGGAATCTTCCTAAACAATTTCTACCTTTATTATGTAACTATATATTTACCTGATGCACAGTGGTTGTAGGGCTTCCCTGGTAGCTCAGCTAGCAAAGAATCTGCCTGCAATGCAGAAGACCCTGGCTCAATTCCTGGGTCAGGAAGATCCTCTGGAGAAGGGATAGGCTATCCACTGCAGTATTCTTGGGGTTCCCTGGTAGCTCAAATAGTAAAGAATCTGCCTGCAATGCAGGGGATCTGGGTTCAATTCCTGGGTTGGGAAGATCTCCTGGAGGAGGGCATGGCAACCCACTCCAGTATTCTTGCCTGGAGAATCCCCATGGACAGAGGGGCCTGGTGGGCTACACCCAGGCCACCAACATACCAGGCTGGATGAAGCAGAAGCTGGAATCAAGATTGTGGGGAGAAATATCAATAAATTCAGATATGCAGATGACACCACTCTTATGGCAGAAAACAAAGAAGAACTAAAGAGCCACTTGATGATGAAAGTGAAAGAGGAGAGTGAAAAAGCTGGCTTAAAACTCAACATACAAAAAACTAAGATCATGGCATCTGGTCCCATCACTTCATGGCAAATAGATGGGGAAACAGTGGAAATAGTGACAGACTTTATTTTCTTGGGCTCCAAAATCACTGCAGATGGTGACTGCAGCCATGCATTAAAAGACGCTTGCTTCTTGGAAGAAAAGCTATGACCAACCTAGACAGCATATTAAAAAGCAGAAACATTACTTTGCCAACACAGGTCCATCTAGTCAAAGCTATGGTTTTTCCAGTAGTCATGTATATGAATGTTGGACCATAAAGAGGGTTGAGCACCAAAGAATTGATACTTTCAAACTGTGGTGCTGGAGAATACTCTTGAGAGTCTCTTGGACTGCAAGTTAATCCAACCAGTCAATCCTAAAGGAGATCAGTCCTGAATATTCATTGGAGTGACTGATGCTGAAGCTGAAACTCCAATACTTTGGCCACCTGATGTGAAAAACTGACTCATTGGAAAAGGCCCTGATGCTGGGAAAGATTGAAGGCAGGAGGATGAGGTGGTTGGAGAGCATCACCAACTCGATCGACATGAGTGTGAGCAAGCTCGAGGAGTTGGTGATGGATAGGGAAGCCTGGCAGGCTGTAGTCCACGGGGTTACAAAGAGTCAGACACAACCAAGTACTGAATTGAAATGGAAAGATATACCATGGTCATAAACTGAAAAACACAATTTTATTAAGGTGAAAATTCTCCCCAAACCTACCTATAGATTCAATACAATCCAAATCAAATCCCACCAGAATTTTATAAAAATCAGTTGACTGATTCTCAAAATCATATAGAAATGCAAAGTACCTAAAATAGCCCAGACAACATGGAAAAGATAAAGCTGAAGAATTTACAGTGCCTAACTTCAAGATTTATCCAAATGCTAGAGTGCTTGTGGCACTGACATCAACATTTACAAACAAGGCATTGGAAAATAATTGAGAAACAAGAAACAGATTTATGCATATAAGTCAATCATTTTCAACAGAAGTACAAAAGGCAATTCAATAGAGAAAGGATAACATTTTCAACAAATAGTGTCAAAACAATTGTATATACATTTTAAAAATCCTTGGTCAATATAATTTACTGTAAACAAATATTAACTTAAAATGGATCATGCATTTAAATGTAAAATCTAAAACTTCTAATGAAAGAAAATAGGGAAAAAACCTTTGTGAACTAGGTTGGACAGGATTTCCTAGATGTAACACCAAAATATAATTCGTTAAACAAAAGTTTGATAAATTAGGATTCATTGCAGTAAGAAATTCTTCTCTTTGGCAGACACTGTAAATGAAAAGATAAGACAGACTATGATAAAATATTTGCAAATCACATATCTGATACAGAACTTGTATCCACAATATAAAAAGAACACTCAAATTCTCCAATAAAAATGGTCAAATGAATGCTCAATAAGAACAAGCAACAGATTTAACAGACACTTTAGCAAAGAAGATATGGATGACAAAATGTATGAAAATGCTCAACAGCATTAGTCATTAGAAAAATGCAAATTCAAGTCACAAATCATCTTAGCTTTGAAGATGGATAATATTAAAAAGACAGATCTTGCCAAATGTTGGCAAATATGTAAAGTAACTGGAATTCTCATATACTCCTGGTGGAAATGTAAACTCACACAACCACTGTAGAAAAGAGTTTGTTGGTTTCTTAAAAAGTTAAACATCCCCCTTTCACCTGACCCAGCCTTGTCATTCCTACACATATATCAAGAGAAATGAAAGCATATGACTCAACAAAGACTTCTACATGAGCGTTCACAGCAGTTGTAATTGCAAAAACTGGAAACACAAGTGTCTATCATCAGGAAAAGGAAGCAGCAAATTGAGAAATAGTACTGAACAATAAAGAATAATGATCCATGCAACGACATGGATGAATCAGAAAATAATTACGCTGAATGAGAGAAGCTAGAGGCAAAAAAAAAAGGAGTACAGACTGTATGTTTCCATTCACATAAAATTCTAGAAAATATAAACTAATCTATAGTGACAGGAGCATATCAGTAGTTTTCTGGGAGTTGATGGGGGATAGTCTGGGGGAGGGTTGAAGAGGGGTGAGATGAGAAATTCAGAAGGAACACAAGGAAACTTTTTGAAGTAACAGATAGTCATTATCCTGATTATGATAATGATTTCACAGGTGTATATATGTCAAAAATCATCATATTATATAATTTGAATATATGCATTTTATTTTGTCACTTACGTCCCAACAAAGCTGTTAACATTTTTAAATTGTGTTTAACGGAGTAGAGAGTCCAATTCATTCGGTAAAAATTGATTGGATTTTAACTATTGATCAGGTTTTCTAAAACAGGAAACTTCAAATAATTATCCAGACTGATTAAATGCAGATAAATTTGAAGTTGAAAAAACCAGAAAAGGAATAACTAAAGAAAAAAGTATAGCTTCTGTAGTTAAAAGGATATAGGTTCAGATCTAGGCTCTTCCACTTAATGCCTATGTGACCTTTGGAAAGTTGACTAACGTAAGTTCTGTTACTTCATCTGCAGAAGAGAGAGGCATAGATCTGAAACTCATCATGATGTTTAGAAATCATGTACACAAAGTATCTGGTGCAAAGTCCTTATAAGAGAGCAGGTGTTAATCGCATTTGTGAATAAATAAGAAATATATTGTTCTTGGCCAGACATAAGGTTATAGCGGCCAAAATCAGGGAAAGGAGACAAAGTAAAAGATGTAAAATACCTTGTTGTTGTTCAGTTGCTAAGTTGTGTCTGACTCTTTATGACCCCATGGACTGCAGTACACCAGGCTTCCCTGTCCTTCACTATCTCCCAGAGTTTCCTCACACTCATGTCCATTGAGTCAGTGATGCCATCCAACCAGCTCATCCTCTGTCATCCCCTTCCACTACTGCCTTCAATCTTTCCTAGTATCAGGGTCTTTTCTAATGAGTCAGTTCTTCGCATCAGGTGGGCAAAGTATTGGAGCTTCAGCTTCAACTTCAGTCGTTCCAATGAATATTCAGGACTGATTTCCTTTAGGATTGACTGGTTTGCTCTCCTTGCTCTCCAAGGGACTCTCAAAAGTCTTCTCCAGCGCCACAATTCAAAAGCATCAATTCTTCAGCACTCAGATTTCTTTGTAGTCCACAAAATACTTTTGAGTTTTATATAAAGAGACAAGATGTTGTTACCAGTTAGGTTTTGGAAACATGGGAAAGGCAAATATCAATTACTAGAAGAATGATAGCTCCATCACTAGAAACTTTTCTAGTAATCAGGGGGGAGGGTCAAGGTCTATAGGAGGATGATTAGAATAGTATAGATGAGATTATTCACACAGATAGATCCTTTAAGTGTTTTGGATGCAAGACTGAAGTTGAGTCTAATATATGCTATTAATAATTGGAAATCTCCCTAGCTTCAAGCCTCACCAGCTTCTGTGTTCCTGCAAAGGCTATCACAGTTCCAAGATCCAGCATTGACCAGAGCAGGCATCTCTGGGAAGGTGCTTCCCTGCTGCAGCTGCTGGAGACCAGAATCACCACGCTCTACAGCTATGGCAACCACCGGCAACTGTGAGTAAGCCCTGCACTGGGTGGGGGGGGCCAGGAGAAGGTCCTACTTCTCTCCTACTTTCTGACCAGCCCCTGGTGCTTCTACTGCCCAAGTTAACGGAAAACCAGCTATTGAGTAAACCAAGGGAAGTGAGTTTGCTGATCCTCAGCCCTGGCAGCACAGAGCAGAATATTAAAGGGGACAGGTAAATAACCAGCACAGCATCTGTAGGAGTCACTGCAGAGAAAGAACAGGGATGAAGCTAGAAATTGCAGCAATGGAGAAAGAGAAATGGTTAGAAAGAAGCGAACCAGAAAAATTAAGTGTCCCAAAAGTCCAATGAAGAGAGAATTTGAAAAGGCACACATTCAAAGGTATCCACTGCCAGACAGAAGGCAAGGTCTAAGAGAAGGCCACTGGATTTGACGATTAGCAGTCCTACTTACCTTGAAAATCTTGTGTTAGTTTCTCAACTAGATTTGCAGGAGCAGGTGCCAGATTTCTTAAAAGAATCAATTTCAGTATATAAGATGGTGAGCATAAATTGCTCATCATTAAGTTTAGCACAAAGTGTGAGAAGTTAACTGACTTATACATCTTTCTCAGAAACTGTACTCTAATAGGATGAGCAACCTTTTGCATTTGTCTGGGACTTTTGCAGAAAGTTTTTTTCTTGGAAAGTTCCTGATCCCAGGACCCCTCAGTTCCGAGCAAGCTGAGATGGCTGGTGACCGTGACCCAGTCCTTGACCTGGGCCATGACCTGCCCTGGAGAATGTGCACAAGTGAGCTATGTTCAGACTTCCACAAAGGATGTGGAATATTTGGTTACATATAAGTTCTAATGCATTTCCAGAATAACCATTGTTTTGCTCCCTGGTTCACTAATAGTGCAGTGATTCCACTTGACTTTAAATGCGATTCTTCTTCATCCAGGTCTCACCCTCTTTAGTCTGTCTACTGCCTGCAATGACATCCCAAGAGAAACATTCTCCTGCTTGGCTTTTTTCAAGCTCAACATTTTCACGACACCCCCGTTAATTAATATCTGCCCTGGGTCAGCCTGGAGGGAAACACATTGAGCTTGGAGATTTCCATTTGAACATTGAACCCCAGGAAGGAGCAAGGCAAATTTATACCAGTGGATCTAATTGCTAGAAAAGTAATTCTGCAAAGATGGAAATCAGCTGAAAGATTAACACTGCTCTACACCAGCTTGAGTGCCCTGGCTAACAGAGAGAAAATAATGTTTCAATTAAATGAAAGGATACTGAATTAGGTAGAATACTCAGGAGACTGCTAATGGAGTCCAGAGCCTTTCACCTCCAGGTCACCATCAGCAATCTGGTCCAGGGCAATTCTAGACCATAGTTTTGAGGGGCTGATGGCTCACCCCAGCCCTTACTGTCTGCAGCACTTGATGAACTGGTTTCCCAAAGCACCTGCATCAGCCTCACAGGTCACTGTGGTTCACTGAAGATGTAAGAGGAAGCAAAGCCCCTCTTCAGAGGGGAGAGGCTGACCCTGAGGATAGCCAAGGGCCACTACAGGGAAATTAGGATGGGGAGATGATTCAAGAAGGGGAGCCACTCAGAGAGGGGGACTTATATTTCAGTGCACACAGGGGGCAGTTAACTGTTTCATCTGAATTTAGAGTTGAAATAGAAGGGAAAGTGGTGATGATGAATTTGCTTTTTGTGTATGTTGGGAGGGAGTGGCCAGGGATGAGATTTGCATTTAGAAGTCAAAACATCATTAGAGGACAGAACACAAGCAAAACTGAGTCATGAAATCACTTGCTATCACCCATTTAACTATGTCCCAGGGCTTATCTTATTTCACAAAATATTACCACAGATGGATAAAGTCCAATATGAGGAGATTAGCTTAATTCCTGATGCCAGTGTAACAAAAGTCCTCCCCTATAATGGAACCCATATGTCAGCTGAGGTCTCTGGGTCCTTTACAATCCAGATAAGACTGTCTCAAACTTTATATTCCATACTTTGTGGGAGTCTAAAAAGTCCCCAAGATTTCTGCAAATTCTCAGAGGTTGCCTCTGAATCAAAACTCCTGCTTAAATATGTTCAGTGGACAGGTTACCCTACCAGTCTGGGCCTGCTGTATTCAACGAGAGCTAAGCAAGAAACTCAGCTTTTTCCTTCAACTCTTATGATTATTGTATTAATATGCACAGAAACTCCATTCAAAAATGGGATATGGGGTGTGGATGGGGCAGAAGCTGTTTCTATCATAGGAACAAATGGGTGCAGCCCCTGATTTAAAAGTCTCAGAACATCCCACCATAGGGACATTCTCCTGGCCCCATCAGTCAGACTGTTACTATCCAGCTGACTTTCTCTTTTCCCCTTGACCCTTAAGAGTGCCCCAGAAACCCTACATTCTTATTTCCTTCACATTTCTCACTTCAAAGTCTCTGGGACTGCCTCATTGAGCCTCTTGGCAAGGCAAAACGGTTTCTAAGTCAGGAATCTGCCCTGTAGAGGATGTGGTCTGGGTTTTAAGAAATGCTTTTTTTCCTTCCCATTACAGAAATGTACCAAAGAACTGTATCAACAATAGCCCAAGAGATAAAATTCTAATTCAAAAAGATACTCACACCCCTATGTTTATAGGAGCACAAATTACAATGGTCAAGACATGGAAACAACCCAACTGCTCATCAGTAGATGAATGGATAAAGATGTGGTGCACGCGCACACACACACACACACACACACACACACACACTGGAGTACCACTCAGTCATACGAAAGAATGAAATAATGCCACTTGCAGCAACAAGGATGAACCCAGAGATTATATCTCATACTAAATGAAGTAAGCCAAAGACAAATATCATCTATCACTTCTATGTGGAATCTAAAACATGACATAAATTATCTTATGCGTGAAACAGAAATAGACTCACAGACATAGAGAACAGACCTGTGGTTGCCAAGTGAGTAAGGGAATATGAAGGGGTGGATTGGAAGTTTGAGATTAAGAGATGCAAACTACTATATACAGAATGACTGGATAAGTTTCCTACTGGATAGAACAGAGAACTTTATTCAGTACCCTATGATAAATCATAATGGAAAGAATATGAAAAATAATATTATATATATATATATACATATAACTGAATGACTTTGCTGTACTGCTGCTGCTGCTACTGCTACTGCTAAGTCACTTCAGTCGTGTCCGACTCTGTGCGACCCCACAGACATCAGCCCACCAGGCTCCCCCGTCCCTGGGATTCTCCAGGCAAGAACACTGGAGTGGGTTGCCATTTCCTTCTCCAATGCGTGAAAGTGAGAACTGAAAGTGAAGTCGCTCAGTCGTGTCCCACTCTTAGCGATCCCATGGACCGCAGCCTGCCAGGCTCCTCCATCCATGGGATTTTCCAGGCAAGAGCACTGGAGTGGGGTGCCATTGCTTTCTCCATTGCTGTACTAACATGACATTGTAAATCAATTATACTTCAATAAAATAATTTCTCTTAAAAGCCTGAGAAAAGGAACTTCCCAGTTCAGCTCAATTCTTAGGACATAAAACAGAAATATATAAATGTAGTAACAGTGAAATACATTGGCCGATTGAGTTCCCCCAAGTAGGATGCATGACTAGAATTTTGGCACCTTGATGAAGAATTCCATGCAATACTGAGCAGGGACTGGCAGTGACCATGTTACTAGACACAAGTGATCCTACAGTAATTCCAAATTGGAATAAACACAGTCTGGGGACATTTGGCTTGAGAGGGACTACTTAGGGTTGAGTGTCTTGGAATGTGTTTCTGATGGTGGAGCGAGGGGGAGACTTATTACTTCACTGGAGAATGCAGGTTTATCATCACTGGCCGTTGGAAAATCTATAAGCTTCAGTACTGTTTTCTAAAAGTATAGCAGTTGTAAGTATATAGTTTCTCACTTTCTTATTAAATGCTATAGCAATGTGTTCTTTAAGTATAAGATACTGCTGAAAATACCTACATTCTCAGCTAACTCAAACCTTCATTTTATAGATAAGCAAACTGAGGCGCTGCGAGGCTGATGGACCTGGGGTAGGCAAAGGGAGCTTTTCTCTCTACACACCTGTGTTAGCATCCCCCTAGGTCTCATGCATTAAAGCCTTGTAGATTTATAAGAGCAAAAATGATTTATGGATCCTGGGGAATGACAACAAGGAGAATTTTTTAAACATATGTTTAAGTATCCTGTGCCCTTGATTTGAGGGGAGATGTAAGAGAGCAGGGGTAAGTTGACCTATAGATCATTGGGATGATCCAGCTGAGCCAAATAAGACAGCTTTTCATTAGCTGGGTACTTTGGAGTAGTTGGGATATTTTTATTCTGGTAATGGAGAGATAGATATGGCCTGTGGGAACACTTCTTACAAATTGTACTTTCTCCAGATGCTCAGTTTGGGTTTGGGACAGATTGGCTTCAAGGCCAAAAGCAACAAACATTACCACGATCCCAATGGTCAGAGAGCTGAGGCTCTTCAAAGGTCTGGAGGCTTGCCACGAGACCCTTGGGTTTTTGTCATCCGTCTGTACAGTGACCTTAAAATTCTTAGGACAGCAATAGCCATCGAAGCTGATGGTCAATAGAGTCTGCACAGGCAGAGGTGAGCCACGGCTCTTGAGCTCTGGTAGTTAACACCCCTCTCCAGACACTCACTCCATCAGGTTCCAAGATCCAAGACAGGAACTGGGCAAGGTCAGTCATTTACCTAATGATTCCCCAGCACTAAGGGGGAGGTAATAAAGTCCCTTCTGCCTCAGGCTGCCACATTTACTGGTAGAAACTAGTTGGATAGAAAATATCTGGGAGTATTTTTAAGTACGTGATCTGATCCTGATAAGCGGTTTTCTGAGTAAAGTCATCTAATATTGAATTTTATTGAATCTTTTCTTTTTTTTTAATGAATTAATTTATTTTACTTTACAACATTGTATTGGTTTTGCCATACATTGATACAGGATGCTTGGGGCTGACGCACTGGGATGACCCAGAGGGATGGGATGGGGAGGGAGGTGGGTGGGGCGTTCAAGATGGGGAACACAGGAATTTTATTGAATCTTTTCAAAAGCACATTTGGAAGTGAGGAGGGTGAGTAATACAAGACATCAGAAATCTATTATATGGGCAAATATAAACATCAGCCTCGGTAGTAGATATGTACAAAGGTCCACACATTGGAAATATAGTGTGGAGAGTATAGACAGTTCTTATCCACATCTGTATGGGAAGTCTATAGGGAAATAGAATATATGCAAATCAGTAATAAATAAATAAATAACTTCTATGTGCAGCAAAATACATACTCACAAAACATGTCATTCTAGTGTCAAAAAATTTCATCAGGTAATTGCCCTCTTTCTTGTCTGACTTTCATATACATCAAACCCTCACTTACGGTATGTTGGCACTTGCCTTAATCTGGATAAATCTGAATTCCAGAATTTGTTGGAAACAAAAGCTGTTCTGCTACTTTTAAGACTGTACTTACCTGTGTATTTCAGTGAACTCTCTTGCAACCTGTTTTCTTTTAGATTGAGGTAACACTGGTTCACACTGTTATGTTTCACGTGTATGCACTATATTTTGACTTCTGTATACACTATAGAGCACTCACCAATAATTTAGTTTCCATCTGTTACCATACAGTTAAGCCTTTCCTTAAACCCCCTTCCTCTCTGGTAATCACTACTCTGTTTTCTGTATCTATGTGTTTGTGTTTGGTTAAGTTTGTTCATTTATTTTTTTATTCCACATATGAGTAAAATGATGTATTTGTCTTTCTCCTCTAACTTATTTCACTTAGCCTAATAACTTCAAAGTCTATCATGTTGTCACAAATGGCAAGATGTCATTCTTTTATATGGATGAGTAATATTCCAAATGAATATATATGGGGGGTGGTGGAGACAGAGAAAGGGAGAGAGAATTATTTAAATAAATACCCAGAAGTGGAATAACTGGACCACATGGTAGTTCTAATCTTCATTTTTTTGAGGAAACTCCATATTATTTTCACATTGACTGCACCAATTTTCATTCTTACCAACAACAATGGTTTCTTTTTATCTACATCCTCCCCAAAATGTATTGTTTCTTGTCTTTTTTGATAATAGCCATTCTAATGGCATGAGGCTATATCTCACTGTGGTTTTGATTTGCATTTCCCAAAGAATTAGTAACGTTGTATATCTTTTCATGTGCCTGTTGGCCATCTACATAGCTTCTTTGGAAAACTGTCTATTCAGATCCTCCGACCATTTCTTAATTGGGTTGTTCATATTTTATTGTTAAGCTATATGAGTCTTTTATATGTTTTGGACTTTAACGTCTTTCTGGATATATAACTTGCAAATATCTTCCCTCATTTAGTAGGTTATTCTTTTGTTTTATTCAGAGTTTTCTTGTGCAGAAACTTTTTGGTCTCATGTAGCCCTATTTGTTTATTTTTGCTTGTTTCTTTTGCTTAAGGAGACATATCCAGCAAGACGTTACCATGAATTATGTCAAAGAGTGTACTGACTTGACATACTACTAGGATTCTTGTGGTTTTGTTCTTACATTTAAGTCTTCATTCATTTTGATTTCAGTTTTGTATATGGTATTAGAAAGTGGCCCAGTATCATCCTTTTGTCTGTAGCTGTCCAGTGTTTTTAATTTCTCCTTGAATTTCTTCTGACCCAATGCTTGTTCAATAGCATGCTATAATAATCTCCACATATTTGTGATTTTTCAAGCTTTCTTCAAGTAGTTGATTTCTAGTTTTATATCATTATAACCTAAAATTAAAAATTAGTTGCTCATCCTTAAATATGAATTTATCTAATGATTATTTCAACCATTTTATAATCTAAATTCTTAATTTTCTTCCCATTAATATAAAAATAGACCTTGGCCTATTTCCTAACCAAAGATATACCCATTCCACTCAGTTTTCTACTCTGCTCCCTTGCTTTCATTGCACTTCTAATGGTTTTTATCTTTCTACTTGACTTACTTTTTTCTTGTTTGTTTGTTTTGTTATTTTTCAGGAACATCTTAAAATTGAACTGAGATGATTTAAATGAAGAATGTCAAAGCCAATTTTGGATTGACTGGAAATAGTTGAAGATTTGATAGATATGATGTAATAGGAGTTCTCCCTCACAAAGAACATGAGTTTTTTCCAATTGATCTCATTATGAAGATGGCACAACTTCTATATAATTGACTTATTTTATAGGCAGGATGGTGAGCTGAACTGAAGGACTAACTGCTTTCATCACTGTCAAGTCACCACAGATGTTCTGCTGAAAAAAGAGAAATAGCCTTGTTGAATTGGTTTGAAGCAGAGACTAATAGGCAATTAGGGTTTGGTCTGGTCTGATGGCTTGGTGTAGCAAATGCTGGGAACCAGTGTGTTGTAGTAGTGAATGCCCAACAAATGAAATGGTTGAATCCCTCTTCTTAGGCTGCTCGTTGAACACCATCATCTACCAGAAACCAAGGGAGAAAAGACCACTGAATGCTAAACATCACAAGCTTTTAGCAAACATTAATGTGCAAGTGTGATGGAAAATTTTGTCCAATGAGTTCACCTAAAACAGAGTTCCTATTTCACAAACATAGAGGATATTTCATTCACCTCAAAGTCTGAAAAGACTATGGGCCTTAGACCCAGAAGATCTGCATCAGGTCTGGCCCCGCCAATAGCTAGCTGTTCAACTCCTGATTTGGTAGCATCTACATCTCCAGAAGTTGCATCCATGAGGAGGCTCCAATGGTAAAGAACCCGACTGCCAATGCAGGAGACATAAGAGATGCAGGTTCAATCCCTGGGTTGGGAAGATTCCCTGGAGGAGGGCATGGCAATCCATTCCAGTATTCTTACCTGGAAAACTCCATGGACAGAGCAGCCTAGTGGGCTACAGTCCATGGGGTCACAGAGTCAGGCACTACTGAAGCAACTCACCACACACCACGCACATCTCCAGGAGTTGCATCCATGACACAACTACTGGGAGAGGGAAGGCATTAGTGCCTGGGAGGTAGAAGCTTTTGATTTCCCTTTTTGGTTGTTGGTCTGTCAGAAAAAAAGATGTTCATCATCCTGAACCCTCCCTTGTGCCTCCCTTTTTCTCAATTTCACCCCTCTCAAATCTTTCCTCTGCTATCCATAAACACAGAATTCTAAAGTGAGAGGCTTTCAGGAGATATTGTACTAATACATCATCAACATTGTCATTATGATGTATTAACACAATGCATCATCATAGACCTGTCAAAGCTGTGATTTATGACTCAAAAGTGTGTTGTGGTGTAGCAAGGCATCAGGGACTTCATTGACTGCTTGTTTATTTTTACACTTAAGGGCTTTGAAAGTAAGTTTCACACTACTTTTCCAAAAAAGAAGAATTAGGGGAAGACTTTGAAAGGAAGACTCCATTTCAAAACACTGGAGGGGCCAGTGGGTCACACTTAAGATATATAAAGGTTTGTGTTTTCCCAGACCACTTTAAATTCAGAATCAGACTTCCACACTCCAACTCATTTGGTTCCCACTGGAAGAATCTAGTCTTTTCCATGCCTTTCCACCCCTCTATTTGAACTCCCTTCAGTTAAGTGTGTGAGGTGTGGTAGGAAAGGTATACATTAGAGGCTTTCTTTTACTGCCAAAAGTAATAAGGATAGTGTTATATTTTATGAGAGTAATAAATGTGATTTTGCAGGGAAAATCTGCTTGCAATGTAGCTGGGGGCTGGCATTACACATTTTCTTTCTGAGCATTAAGTTCTTTCATAATGTCCTTCTCAAAGTATTAAGCACATACTGCATGAACCACATACGCCATTGAGCATGGTGCCAAGAGAGAGGCAGAAGAGATAGGTGGAGCCATTGCAAAGAAAAAGATATAAGAAGGGAATTAAAGCCAGCTAAGGAAAAATATTGTATCACTCAAATTATAATAGCCCCTTGAAAATGAAGATGAAAGAAAATGGAAGAAGATTTGTCAGAAAATGCTTCTGGAAAAGATGAGTCATTGAGCAAAGTCCTGTTAAGGAAGAGATGAGAAGGATGTCTGATTGTCCCCAACTCTAAGATGACAGTTCTTTCCAGAATATAGTCATTCCTTGGCATCTGTGGTGAGTTGATTCCAGTACCCCTATGGATACCCAAATCCATGAATGCTCAAATTCCCTACATAAAATGGCAAAGTAGAGTTGGCCATTGGAATCGCCATCTGTACACTTTCCCCTACTTGTTCCCCAGAGCCTGGTTTCTTAAGAGCTTAAAGAATATTAAAGCTGGAGTCTAAAAAGTTGATTTGACTGAGGTCCTTTTAACCTCCTCTGTAGAGCCCACATTCACCTTTCAATTTGTCTACCCAGCAGCATTATCACTTTCACAAGTAGCAAAATCTATAATCATCAGAAAGGTAGAAAGTGCCTTTGGCCAAGTATTTTTATTGGATGCAAGGACCTAGGGCCCAGCCCCAAAACTGGCAGATCAGAGTGAATGTCACCTTAAGGATATCTGTACACTATGACACACTTTTTCTTATTGCGAAAAAAGAAAAAAAAAAGTGCTTAATGTAATTACAGCCAGGCCTAGTTTATCCAGGCTTATTCATCCCCATGTCTGGGGAGCCGGAAATGTAACTAGCAAAAAATTCACTAGCAGGAGAGGCAGGGAATTTGCCAAGAGTTTGTTAATCTAATGATTTATTTTTTTAATCCAAATGTAAAGGGAGTTTGCAAACTGCTTCAGATTAACCAGGTCAAGTTGTATATTTTATTAACTTTAAAACATTTTAAAAAATCCTTTTCACATTAAAAAAAAAAAAAAAAGGTGCCTAGAGTTAGACGGGGCTGGTAAGGGTGAAGGAAGGTTGTCCACTTAATAAAAGTTATAATATAAAGACAGATGTGTCAGCTGCTTCATTTCCACTTTCTCGTTTCAGCCAGAAACAGCTGCAAAATGTCTATTCTAACTCAAGCCTTTTTATGACTTTTACTAACTTATTATTCAAAAATGCCTTTTATTGATTTTTCTAAGGAATCTCACCACTGTGGAGAGAAGAAAGAACATATATGAATACTTTATGCCTCATTCACCATCACAGATAAATCAAAATATTCAAGATAATTTGGCTATTGGCTTCAGGAATTTCTGTTGACTTTTGTATTTTCCAGAAAAGCAAAATTACCCAGGTTCCTCATTACCTGCATTCTAATCACTGAAATGGCTGCCATGATTGAAGTTCATCATTGGAGCCCTATTGTCCCCAATATAGTATCTACCTCCCTGGTATGGATTTAAATATCTTCATGAATTAGTCTTTCTTTACCTGTATCCTCCATTATTTTCATGCCTAAATTCTTGCTATCACAAACTATTGACTGTTTCATACTTTGCCAGCCTCTCTCTTGTCCCTGAGAATTGCACGTGCCATTCTCTCCACCCTTCTTGCAGCAGCTTCCCCACATTTTGTCTGGCTCACTCCTCTTCCTGTAGGTTGCAGTTTAGGCACCACCTCTCCCAGGATGTTTTCATTATCACCTTAAGACAAGAATTTGTTGTTCCATCTGTGTGCTGTCATGTCAAAATTTGCCTGTATGATCGATTTTTCCACAGTGATCATACTGGAGTGGAATCATCTTACTTGTATTTGTGTTCCTGACCACACAATTGGCCCTTCCAGTTCAGATTGTATCTGAATCTTGGCTATATCTCCCAATAGTACATGGTGCCTGTACTATTCATCCCTCAGATAAATATTAATATCTGTTGTAAAATGAGCACAGATAAATGAATAAAATACATATATCAATCCCAGGTCTTGCTGCAAACCTTGCATTAATTTACATGACTTTATGATCCAGGAAGATCCCCTGGAGAAGGGAATAGCAACCCACTCCAATATTCTGGCCTGGGAAATCTCATGATAGAGAAGCCTGGTGGGCTACAGTGCACGGGATTGCAAAGAGTTAGACACGACTTAGGGACTGTGACTGAATGACAGCAAAAAAATTAATATATTAACTTATTTTAAGTCATTTACACAGCAGCAAGATCTCTTATCTTAATCCCAACACAAAGCCTTGGACACAACAAGGGCTCAATCACTATTAAATGATTGACTAATGAACAGAAGCTCATTGTGGAATAACTGACATCTTTGTTAAGCAGAATCAGAGACCTTGCCTAGTATCCTGTGTTACTGCTATTTGTATCATGTTGGAATTCTTGATTATTGAAACACTAAACATTTTTGTTTTTTTTTTAATTAGGCCAACTTAGACATAAGCTCCTTGGGTATTTACTGTCTTGATCAAAATTTGATTCATCATAAGGAAGACTTTGGTCTGGTGCAGCTTTTATTTTAAGGGACCCTAGAAAAAGGCATAGTTGTCTGTTTATTACCTTCTCTTAGGTGCACTGGCTTTAAATGTCTAATGAGGGTTTTACCATTTGAGTTTAGGGCTTTGATCTCCATAAAAATGTTGATGGCTCCTGGCAGAGAGGTTCTTGGTCTGCTTAGTCACCAAGACCCTGACATTGGCAACAACACACTAACCTCTCTTAGATAGGTTTGTTATCTTGATTAAGATCCCTAGAAGGCTAGACAATTAATCCAGTAGCAGGCAGCAAAGCCACAGCCTCAAAACACCATCTGGCAGAGCAGAGTCCAAGGACATGGGATTGGGAGTGGTAAGATTTGACAAGGGGAGGATGCTTGGGGAATGCTCAGATGATTGCTCTGACCAAGGGTGGTGCCCATTGGGTGACCAGTGGGTGAAGCCCATTGGCATTTAGTGCGCAGCCCAGGGATACTGATGTCTGGAGTAGAGTCAGACCTGGAAGGGTGTAGAAAAAGGAAGGAGAACTAACTATGCCTCAACCAGAGGTGGCATTTGGGAAAAACAGCAATGCTAACATCCAATCCCATCACTTCATGGCAAATAGATGGAGAAACAGTGGAAATAGTGGCTGTCTTAATTTTTCTGGGCTCCAAAATCACTGCAGATGGTGATTGCAACCATGAAATTAAAAGACACTTGCTCCTTGGAAGGAAAGTTATGACCAACCTAGACAGCATATTGAAAAGCAGAGACATTACTTTGTCAACAAAGGTCTATCTAGTTAAGGCTATGGTTTTTCCAGTGGTCATGTATGGATGTGAGAGTTGGTCTATAAAGTTGAGCACCAAAGAATTGATGCTTTTGAACTGTGGTGTTGGAGAAGACTCTTGGGAGTCCCTTGGACTGCAAGGAGATCCAACCAGTCCATCCTGAAGGAGATCAATCCTGGGTGTTCATTGGAAGGATTGACGTTGAAGCTGAAACTCCAATACTTTGGCCACCTGATGCGAAGAGCTGACTCATTGGAAAAGACCCTGATGCTGGGAAAGATTGAGGGCAGGAGGAGAAGGGGACAACAGAGGATAAGATGGTTGGATGGCATCACCAACTCAATGGACATGGGTTTGGGTGGACTCCGGGAGTTGGTGATGGACAGGGAAGCCTGGCGTGCTGCAGTTCATGGGGTCGCAAAGAGTCGGACACGACTGAGCGACTGAACTGAACTGAAACCCTGGTAACCACCTTCAGCTAACATAAGCATATTAAGAGCTCAGTGGAAAGATGGGATATTTGAATCACAAAGATTCATGCTCCCTTTTGTAATTAGCTGATCTTGGAAAGGTCATCTTAAAGACTTGGTTTCTTCATTCCTAAATAGGAATTGCAATGTTTATGTCATAAGACATTCTGAGAATTAGAGGTAATATAAACCTGACAAATACTGAGTGTTTAGTAAGTTTCCTTCCCCTTCAATGGGATTGCAATGCCTTTTCAATTTGGCCTTTAATTCTGAGCTATCATCACTGTTGGCCAATTGAATGCTGTTACAGCCTTTTTACATAATGAGAGGAAAAATAAGGAATATCCATAATTGAGAACTCAGATGTAGAGGTGCTTGTTAGCAACACTATAAAGTGAATTCATCTTTCTCTTGTCCATGACACTGAAGAAAAAAAAAAGTGGAAATTTAGCCAATTAATTGTTCCCTCTATCTCCAAATATCCAGCTATTTAGTCTTGTGAGAGAAACAGTATATGACCTGATGACTTTTTCATTGATCATCCATATAGTTTAGCCTTTTAGAGGAAGAGTCGTCAATATAGATACCAATGTCATTTTGAGTCTTAAAAAGACTCAAAGGTTTTTGTCCTTATCAGTCCAGATCCTGGGCCAAATTACTGACTCCTTGCTCCCTCAGAAGGTCCAACTGTTTATGTTTCTTAATATTTTAATGAGTCTTTTTGTTCTATTTCAGAGCAAGGTTCTTTAAAAAGAAGATTTTTTTTTAAAAAATTAGATTTTTTAAGCTGCATTAATTTGTTTTGCTAACTTCTGTTGGACTATTTTAAAATTTTCATGATACTTTTCATGAATATCACTGCTTTTAAACACATATTTTCTCGGCATGTTTGGGATGTCTTCTGCCAAATCACATGTAGAATTGCCAACAGTTAAATGGATTTTTTTTAAGAGATGAGTCAGAGAAAAATTAATCAAAGACTTTGAGAGATGAAGGAACCTCCGATTTTCTAGCCCAATTCTTCATTTTACAGATGAAGTTGAGACACAGAGTGGTGAAATGATTTGCCCAAGGTCACATAAATAAACTATGGCAAAACGGGGATAAAACTCAGCCTTTCCAAGTTCAGTTCCCTTCCTCCTAAGACAGAAACAAAAATCCAAAAGTTTGGAAAGAAACAATAGCTACCAGTCGTGACACACTCCTGAAGGAAACTGGGAAGTGGTCCGCACCAAAGAACTATAAACAGCAGTTTTAAATAGATGTTCATCAATAAGTAATAGTACATGCCCCCAGTTCACTGCAGCACTATTCACAATAGTGAACATGGAAGTAACTGATGTGTCCATCTATAGATGAATGAGTAAAGATGTGGCATATATGTATATAATGGAATACTACTCAGCCATTTTAAGAATGAAATAGTGCCCTGGGCAGCATCATGGATGTACCTAGAGATTATCATGCTAAGTGAAGAAAGTCACACGAAGACAAATATGTGATATCACATATATACGGAATCTAAAAAATGATACAAATGAGCTTATTTATTAATTGTTTTTCGGTCGCTAAGGTGTGTCCAACTCTTTGTGACCCCATGGACTGCAGCCCACCAGGTTTCCCCATCTTTCACTATCTCCTGGAGTTTGATCACACTCATGTCCATTGAGTTGATGATGCTATCTAACCAGCTCAGTGGTAAAGAATCTGCCTGCAGTGCAGGAGACCCATGTTCAATCCCTGGGTCGGGAAGATCCCTTGGAGAAGGAAATGGCAAACCACTCCAGTAATCTTGCCTGGAAAATCCCATTGACAGAGGATCTGACTACAGTCCATGGGGTTGCAAGAGTTGGACACAACTTAGCGACTAAACCACCACCACGATAATAAACTATAATGGAAAGGAATCTGAAAAAAAATACATATTTCATATATTTATGAACCACACTGCTGTACATCAGGAACTAAAACAACATTGTAAATGAATTATACTTCAATTTAAAAAACAATAAATTTTAAAATCTGTAAGAAAGCAGTCGGGGAAAAATTCAATAAAAATAAGTAATGGTGAGCCAGAAAAAGGAGCACATCTGACAATTCTACAACTCTTATAACTTACACTAATGCAGTGGTTCACAACTAGAGATGGTTTTTGTCCCCTGGGGCATATCTGGCACTGTCTTGAGAAATTTTTGGTTGTTATAATTTGGGTGTATATCAGGGGAATGTTCCTAGCATCCAGTGAGTGGAAGCCAAGGATGCTGCTAAGGATCCTACAAAACACAGGATAGATCCTCACAACAAATAATAATCCAACCCAAAATATCCATGCTGCCAGGGTTGAGAAGCCCTGGGCTAATAGTCTGCAATTTCGTCATAACCAACATCTACTTCTTATAACCACTTTTACTATCTGGAAATGAAATCCATATGAATTATCTGCATCCCTGATTAAATGTAAAGGATAAATATAAGGATAATAGTTTATAAGAAAATTATCTATAATTCAGTTTGTAAAACTCAGAGACAAGGACACTGAAAGGTATTTGGACTTACTCACTGAATCATCGCTAAGTATGCTACCTATGGAGAGCTGCTGGTGGTGCAGGTACCATAAATGACTTTGCTGCCAAAGATACGACTTTCTGAAATGATGATCAAATCTTGATAAACTTGGAACAAACTTTGATAAAATAGAACCTCTCACTAATTTTAGTGTCAGTATATATTAAAACCATGCAAAAAATGATTTGTACTTACATTAATATGTGTAACAAAGGAGGTGTCTAGTGAAATGTCCAGAAGTCCTGGCCATCCAGGTCATGGCCAACGGCATTTTCTGTAGGACTCTCCAGCATATTGCAGAGCATGCCACATCCCTGACTCCCATCTGATTGCTGCCAGAAGCACATGCCAAATATTTTCACAATCCAAACCCATCCCCACACATGTCTAAAATACCTCTGAGAAGGCAAAACTTTTTCTTCTAAGCACCACTAATTTGGACAGTAATGTAAATGTATGCATATCCTGGTGTCTCAGTGATAAAGAATCCACCTGCAAAACTGGAGACATGAGTTCGATTCTTGGGTCTGGAAGATCACCTGCAGGAGGAAACAGCAATCCACTCCAGTTTTCTTGCCTGGAAAATCCCATGCAGAGGAGCCTGGCGTGCTGCAGTCCATGGGGTCTCCAAGAGTCAGACATGGCTGAATGACTGAACAACAACAAATACATAAACAAATTTAATAATTGTCTTGAATATAAAACAGCTTTTTAAACAATAACTTTACTCTTTCTTTGGTAGGCCCTTCTTTGGTTTTAATAAAAAACCAGATTGACTCCTAAAGCTTCCTGTGCCCATATTCTTTCTTTCTTTAAAAAAAATCACATGGCATCTATTTCACAATAATAAAAAATGGTGGTTTCTCTGATGATCTTATTTCCATATAATGCATTTTTTCTTAAAAATGTTTCTTGTTAATGAAAGAACTTCAGATTTTTTTGATGAATTCCACAACGTTTAGTTATAGATGTGATAAGTAAAGCATAAAGCAACAACAAAACCATCCATTTTCTAAAAAACTGCTTCTTCAATGAGTGATAAACATAGTAATTTCTCTCCCATTAGAATAAATGTGTGTGGATTTTAATAGTGCAGTGAAGGACAATATTTCCTTGCCATAATAAGATTTTACAACAGCAAAACCTCAGCAGTTGATTAACTTCTGTTTTTCAAACCAAGACACTATTTGAAAACACCAACTGCTACTGTTTCTCAAATTCCTAACTGATGTACAAATTGGAAGATATAAGTGTTCATTTCATAGATCTGGTGGAAGAGAATATTTTCCAGGTCTTTTACTTATTCTTGACTAGATAGCTTTAAATCTTACTAAAAACAAATCATTGACAACATCTTAAACCGTCGCCCAAACATGTTATGTGTGCCTTAAAATAGAGGGTGGTGATAGGAAACTGGATGAGCTTGTGAGGTTTGTAGGTTATTTATACTCATAATCCTTCACCTAGAGCCACATCAATTTTATTTGCTTTATTTGTATGCTTCTGCTAGATTTTGTCCTAACAAAGGATTTCTCCATCTAAAAAAATTTGAGAACCACAGGTCTACGGGAAATTAGCAACAGACGTAAAGAAATACAATATAGGTCAAATTTCATCACAACAAACAGTATTGTGTCAAAAAATCTCTATCTAGCAAAAGATTTCTTAGCCCTTGGCAATAACCCATTTGTCTTAAGAAATACACAATACAACAAAAATAAAATCATGTGGACCATGTGTTTTTTTTTGTTTTTTGTTTTTTTTACAGTGGTCTTTGACTTGTATTCTTTGCAAGGCAAAAGAGGGAATCTGTAAATCGGAATTCAGTGTTGTTAGTTTCCTTTAGGTGTAACCATTTCCTTTTCTATCTGCTTGATGTCAAATATTTATTGTGAAATAAAATACCTGAGTGGTTAAAAGTCCACACCTAGACGTGTGCTTCATAAACTCTTAATTATTACTCAACTTTAGTGCCAAGAACAAGAGGAATGATAATCATAAAAGAAACACTGAAGCCCAACATGATTAGGACAGCTGGTTGCCACCCAGTGTCCATTTTATTCTTCTTCCTTGTGATCCAAAACCTGATTTTACCTGCAGACATTAGCATCTGACATACAGCCTACTTTTTCCAGCCTCCCTTGATATTCAGTATAATGAATGAAATATACAAGTGTTGGGTGGGTCTTCAGAAAAAGTCGCTTAAAAGGAAAAGTCTAATAAAGAAGAATTACCACCTCCCTTCCTTTTTCTAGAAGTTAGTAATAATGGCTAGAATTTCCTCTGCCATCTGGGAAAATTAGTTGTCCCTGAAGATGAAAGCCATGTGTTGTGAAGCAGAAAAATAGAATCTTGAGTTCTAGTGATTTCAGAGAGCCACCAAACTGCCCTGGACTGCCTATCTCTGAACTACCATTGCAGAAAAGAATAAATGCTTGTTAGATTTATCCTCTAGAACTGGGATTCTGTCACTAGCAGTCAGATAAAATTGATATATCATCCTATCCTAACTGGTATATCCTTCTTTTTCTGCATACTTTGGGATTATATTGCTTCTATTTGTCTCTTCAGTCAAAATATTCCATGTACCTTTATGATGATCCAGGATCTGCACTGAGACATGGAACTTTCTTTCATGCAAATATCTCTAACTCAAATCTTTCTACTAGACAACATTATAACCTTAATTGGGATTATAGCACCACATTGAAAAATGCCTTGAAATTGTAGGAGTTTCTTATGTGCTAGTGCTATTTCTTAAGAACTTACAATCATTTTCAGGTTGATTAAGGTATGATTGATACAATAAGCTGAACATTTTAAGGACATAATTGAATAAGGCTTGGAATATGCACACATCCATGAAATCATCCATACAATCAAGATAGTAAATACATCCATCATCCCTAAATATTTTACCGTGTCCTTGCAAATACTTCCCATAAACCCTTTCCACCTTCAACCCACTCTTCAGGCAACTATTAATCTGCTTTCTTTCCCTATAATATTAGCTTGTGTTCCACTTGATAAAGTTTTATATTGATGAGCTAGTTTTGTTTTTTTTTAAACCAACAATTCTGATGGTAAGGCACATGGCATATACTTACGTGTTTTTCTCTCTCCAGAGTGCTCATCTGTTTTCCAGATTTCTAAAATGGCAAGCTATTCCACTATTGTTTGTTTTCCATAATTTATAGGACTATATCTGAGGTTAGCTACATATAGATAAGAAAGGAGGAAACTTTGATGTTCATCCTTTCAACCATATGCATGATCAATGATAAATATTCTTATTTATAGGTATGGATGAATGCCAAGGTGAGACTTACATTTTATGATTTCTGGAACAGGGAGGTTACTAACAAGAATTCCCATTGAATTCAGGATTCTTCCTGGCTTCTAGACTCTCTATTTGTATCTGAAGGTATTAAGAGTGCATGCACACGTACACACACACATACATCCACACATAACTCTAACTTTTTAAAAGAATTTCACATATCACAAATAAAAGGAGTTTTATGGTATTATATATCTTTTCCTTAATGATTTCAACTTGTATATTTGACATACAAATAAACTCTTGGTTCAACTGATAAAAAACCAAATATTTCATAGTATTTGTGGTATAAAATTTCCCACCATTATCATTGATAGAAGGTACTTTTTAAAGAAAGAGGAACTCCTTATACTACACAATAAGGTTCTGGAAATTGAAAGATGTCTAATTCCTATAGTTTTCTAGCTCTAGAGAGCTTGCACGGTGCCAGGTTAAGAAACCCTATTTGAATGGATTTGACTAAAACTCATAAACGATTCCATCCCACGCAATGGGGAAAGCACCTTAAGAAAGCTTCCTTGTAAGCTGCTACAGACCATCACGGGTGACCCTACCTCCACCCGACTTCCTGTTCTTCCAGGTCTTTAGCCGCTGATGACTGCTATTCCCAAAACAGTAGACAAGGAGAGAAAGTAAACTTTTGGAGTCCCTTATTCTTGAATACATTGATATTTCCTTCCTACTCTTGGACCTCATTCTGAATTCCTCCAAGCAGTGTTGTTTAGATGTTTGGATTAGACTCCCATACTGCCAACAGCACATCTGTTTTCTCCCTCCACTAAAGAAATCAAGTGTAGGTTGGAAACAGCTCATTGACTGTGTAAGAAGATAGGTCCCTGCAAACCAGGGCAGAGCCCAAACCATTAAGCCATTACGTTTTGTATTCTCATGTTTTATAGCCCTCTTATTCACCCTCTGCAGTGGGAGATTTTCTGACGTGTTTCTGACCTCTCAGGGATAAGTCACTGACACTTAGGCCCGTGGAGTGAGCACACAGGCTCTTTGTTCATTACACAGGCTGTGCTACCTGACCTTGTGGTCTGGGCTCACGTAGGAAACAAATTAGATGGTGTGATTTGAGCGGTGCTGGGAAATTCTCTCCCTCCTTCTCTTTTCCCTACCTCCCAGCTGCCACCTTACCAAATATTTAAAATATCTCCCAGACCACTGATACCTGGTCACCAAGTCATCTTAAACTGTCAAGAGTACAAGTGGTCCTCACACTGGAAAGGATGACCATTAACATAAACGCTACCTGATTAAATGAAAATTCACAGGTTAGAGAATACTGATTATACCTCTTAAAGCTATTGATAGGCTCTCATCCATTGCCACTTCTTTGATTCTTTCACAGTGCCCTGCATTTAGAAAGTGCTCAGTATTACTTGTTTACTTGACAAAAAAAGATGTGAAAAGAGTGAATGAAACACTGACTGGTGAGCTCTCGCATAGTTTGCTAGACACACAGGGATTTACCTATTTCCTGACTGGATGAATACCCATTATGATATTTGACCAACCTTGCCATAAATTCTCCTCCAGTGAATTTCTAACCTGAACTCTCTTAGTGTTCATCACATCTTTCCTGCTCCTCTTAGACTTGTAAACACACATCTCCAAACGTCTCTGGACCCACAAGAGCAAAATAATCAGGAACCTATTTGAAAAACAAAGTGCATTCCAGCTCACTCAAGGAAAGACAGTAGAAGATGCAGGGACGGTAGACTAGAAATCAAGATTTGGAGAGCAATCTTTGCCTTGCTGTTCTGAGGCCACCACTGATGGCAGTCCTGCAATTTATTGTTCCAAAAGGACAGTGAAAAGTGCTCAGAAAAACTAAGCTAGAGCAACAGGTCTACACTGAACCAACCAGAACACACTCTCACCCACAAGCTAGGCAAGTCAGCCTCTCTGGGAACTGCCATTTCATTATCTATAAAATTGAGAATCAGACAAGATTATCAGCTTGTTTTCCTCAACTTGAAAGCATATAGTTGAGATCCAATCTTCATTTCTTATTCCTAGCTTCTCAGCTACACTCTCAAATAGAACTACATACCTTCTGTCTTTTCACTTCTCTTCCATGTCTATTCAGTGCAAATTTCTGGCCACACAAAATCATCTTGGAGATTAATTTCAGGGGAGTCAGTTTTTCTAATGGTCTGTCTGTAGGTGGGGAGCAGTTTTTAGCACCTTCAGATATGCTGTTATTCAGAAAACCAGTATTTCCATGAACTCTTCCCTGAATATATTTTTCATTTAATTATAGCAGGAAAAGAGTGATGGAAACAGTGATGGCAAGACTGTTGCAGGATATTTATTCTTCACAGCTGAACCCAGTTCTATTCCCTTGGACTCCTGTTTTCTAGAACTGCTTTATTTCTGTTCATCACCATCCATCAGCCACAAGAATGCATTATACAATTTTATTCTGAAATAACCAGTAGTTTCCATATGGGCCTTCTTCCCAGACAACAAGTAAAACAATTTCTTCCTTACACATGTATTATTTCACTTGATCCTCACATCTACTCTGTGAAAATTAGATGATTCAAAGAAGACAAGTACTTATCTAAAGTGACATAGCTAGTAAACAGTGGTCAGAACTGGATCCCAGTCCAATTTTGTTATGCCATGCTGTCACTCAGGAAATCCTATGATGGATGAAGTAAAATATTCATGATGCTTAGTAATTTTCTTTTATAAAATATTTAAATTATTTTTAAATATCAGAAATATGATAGTATGAAGGGCAAAAATATGGTCACATATGGTCCAGGTGTGAAATTCTTTTTAAGCAGCATTTAATGAGTTCTTCAGGCTTCCCTTATTGCTCAGCTGGTAAAAATTTTGCCTGCAATGTGGGAGACCTGGGTTCAGTCCCTGGGTTGGGAAGATTCCCTGGAGAAGGGAGAGGCTACCCACTCCAGTATTCAGGCCTAGAGAATTCCATGGACTGCATAGTCCATGCGGTCACAAAGAGTCAGACACAACTGAGCGACTTATGATTATACAGTGGAAGTGAGAAATAGATTCAAGGGATGAGATCTGATGGACTCAGTGCCTGAAGAACTATGGATGGAGGTTCGTGACACTGTATAGGAGGCAGTGATAAGACAATATCCAAGAAAAATAAATGCAAAAAGGCAAAATGGTTGTCTGAGGAGGCTTTACAAATAGCTAAGAAAAGAAGAGAAATGAATCAAAACCACAATGAGGTACCATTACACGCGCCAGTCAGGATGGCTGCTATCCAAAAGTCTACAAGCAATAAATGCTGGAGAGGCTGTGGAGAAAAGGGAACCCTCTTACACTGTTGGTGGGAATGCAAACTAGTACAGCCACTATGGAAAACAGTGTGGAGATTCCTTAAAAAACTGGAAATAGAACTGCCATATGACCCAGCAATCCCACTTCTGGGCATACACACTGAGGAAACCAGATCTGAAAGAGACACATGCACCCCAATGTTCATCGCAGCACTGTTTATAATAGCCAGGACATGGAAGCAACCTAGATGCCCATCAGCAGATGAATGGATAAGGAAGCTGTGGTACATATACACCATGGAATATTACTCAGCCGTTAAAAAGAATTCATTTGAATCAGTCCTAATGAGATGGATGAAACTGGAGCCCAGTATACAGAGTGAAGTAAGCCAGAAAGATAAAGAACATTACAGCATACTAACACATATATATGGAATTTAGAAAGATGGTAACGATAACCCTATATGCAAAACAGAAAAAGAGACACAGAAATACAGAACAGACTTTTGAACTCTGTGGGAGAAGGTGAGGGTGGGATGTTTCAAAAGAACAGCATGTATACTATCTATGGTGAAACAGATCACCAGCCCAGGTGGGATGCATGAGACAAGTGCTCGGCCTGGTGCACTGGGAAGACCCAGAGGAATCGGGTGGAGAGGGAGGTGGGAGGGGGGATCGGGATGGGGAATACGTGTAAATCTATGGCTGATTCATATCAATGTATGACAAAACCCACTGAAATGTTGTGAAGTAATTAGCCTCCAACTAATAAAAAAAAAAAAAAAAAAAAAAAAAAAGAAGAGAAATGAAAAACAAAGGAGAAAAGGAAAGGCATACCCATTTGAATGCAGTGTTCCAAAAAAGGGCAAAGAAAAATAAGAAAGCCTTCCTCAGTGATCAATGCAAAGAAATAGAAGAAAACAATAGAATGGGAAAGACTAGAGATATCTTCAAGAAAATTAGATACACCAAGGGAATATTTCATGCAAAGATGGGCACAATAAAGGACTGAAGTGCTATGGACTTAACAGAAGCAGAAGATATTAAGAAGAGGTGGCAAGAATACACAGAAGAACTGTACAAAAAAGATCTTCACGACCCACATAATCACGATGGTGTGATCATTCACCTAGAGCCAGACATCCTGGAATGAGAAGTCAAGTGGGCCTTAGAAAGCATCACTATAAACAAAGCTAGTGGAGGTGATGGAATTCCATTTGAGCGATTTCAAATCCTGAAGGATGATGCTGTGAAAGTGCTGTACTCAATATGCCAGCAAATTTGGAAAACTCAGCAGTGGCCACAGGACTGGAAAAGATCAGTTTTCATTCCAGTCCCAAAGAAAGGCAATGGCAGAAAATGTTCTAACTACCGCACAATTGCACTCATCTCACACACTAGCAAAGTAATGCTCAAAATTCTCCAAGCCAAGCTTCAACAGTACATGAACCATGAACTTCCAGATGTTCAAGCTGGATTTAGAAAAAGCAGAGGAAGCAGAGATCAAAGTGCCAACATCTGTTGGATCATAGAAAAAGCAAGAAAATTCTGGAAAAACATCTACATTTGCTTTATTGATTACTCCAAATCCTTTGACTTTGTGGATCACAACAAACTGTGGAAAAAATCTTCAGAGATGGAATTACCAGACCACCTGACCTGCCTCCCGAGAAATCTGTATGCAGGTCAAGAAGGAACAGTTAGAACCGGACATGGAACAACAGACTGGTTTCAATTTGGGAAAGGAGCACATCAAGGCTGTATATTGTCACCCTGCTTATTTATCTTATATGTAGACTACATCATGCAAATTGCCAGGCTGGAAGAAGCACAAGCTGGAATCTAGATTACCGGGAGAAATATCAATAACCTCAGATATGCAGATAACACCACCCTTATGGCAGAAAGTGAAGAGGAACTAAAGAGCCTCTTGATGAGGGTAAAGAAGAGAGTGAAAAAGATGGCTTAAAGCTCAACATTCAGAAAACTAAGATCATGGCATCTGGTCCCATCACTTCATGGGAAATAGATGGAGAAACAATGGAAACAGTGTCAGACTTTATTTTTTTGGGCTCCAAAATTACTGCAGATAGTGACTGCAGCCATGAAATTAAAAGACACTTGCTGCTTGGAAAAAAAGCTATGACCAACCTAGACAGCATATTAAAAAGCAGAGACATTACTTTGCCTACAAAGGTCAGTCTAGTCAAAGCTATGGCTTTTCCAGTAGACATGTATGGATGTGAGAATTGGACCATAAAGAAAGCTGAGCGCTGAAGAATTGATGGTTTTGGACTGTGGTGTTGGAGAAGACTCTTGCGAGTTCCTTGGACAGCAAGCAGATCCAACCAGTTCATCCTCAAGGTAATCAGTCCTGAATATTCATTGGAAGGACTGATTCTGAAGCTGAAACTCCAATACTTCGGACACCTGATGTGAAAAACTGACTCCTTGGAAAAGACCCTGATGCTGGGAAAGATTGAAGTCAGGAGGAACAGGGGATGACAGAGGATGAGATGATTGGATGGCATCACCGACTCGATGGACATGAGTTTGAGCAAGCTCTGGGAGTTTGTGATGGACAGAGAAGCCTGGCATGCTGCAGTCCATGGTGTCCCAACGAGTTGGACATAACTGAGAGACTGAACTGAACTAAACTAGTGAGTTCTTCAAGGTTGCTATCCTGAATCCCCAGTTTAAAAAAGTGAAAATGTTAGTCAGATCTGACTCTCTGAGATCCCATGGACAGGGGCCTGTCAATCTCCCCTATCTATGAAATTCTCCAGGCAAGAATCCTGGAGTGGGTTGCCATTCCCTTACTCCATGGGATGCTTCAGACCCAGGGATCAAACCCTGGTCTCCCACATTGTAGACAGATTTTTTACCACCTGTTCCACCAGGGAAGCCCCAGTATCTCGTAAGTATCTCTCTCTTGCAAGAGTCTTGCAAGAAATTGGAGCCAGCTCTTACAGGGCATTCAGTACTGTTGTATCCTAATTTAAAAAAAAAAAAAATTCTCACTTAAATACATGTAAATGAACAGAATGGGAAAAAGTATTCAGTGTTATAATTGCAGATTTAAAAGGAATGAAAAGGATTTCAACCCTTGAACTTTTAAAGCCATATAAAATGCCTCATTTAAAACATGGCGAACAATTCAAGGGCTTTTACATGTTCATTAAGAGAAAGAAAGTTAATGAGACTAAAGACTCCCTGGAAAAACCCACTGGGCTATTTGAAAGTATCTTCTTGTTCCCTGTTATGACTGCCAAGGAAACTGAGTTAACAATCTACCCAGAAAGACTTGGGACAGATTTCAAAGTTTAGATGCTTTAAATAAGCATGCAGTATACTCTGATTGATGTTAGATGCTGAAGTATTTATAAATATTTCTTTTAAATACACAGTTTTTTTAGTTCACCCAGACAGGTGCTGGGATGTATCACTTGCCAATAAACCGTCAGAACTTTTCACAAAGAGTCATCAAATTGTGGTGATGATTTTAGAAGAGCACAGGTCGTTGTGGGACATAAAACCCAATGCCAGGGAAAGTTACCAACTCCATTGGCAGTAACTCACTAAAAAAAAAATTAAAAAAGAATTTTCAAATTTCTGCAGATGTCATTTGCCTTGCCAAGAAATGTAGTCACGTAAACTGTTACTATGCCTGACTTAGCCTTAAAAGCTGCTGGACCCAATAAATGATCAAGGTGTGGGAACCACAGTCTAAATTCTGGTTCTCCAAGCTGAATTACAAGACTATGACAGATTCAAGTAATCTTTGCCAAAGAACAGTGAAGCCACAAGAGATTGGAATCAGAGAGGAAACATGCCAATATGCTTTTGAAGAGTCACAACATAAAACAGGAAACTTAGAATAATTGTTTAGAGTGCTGTTGGAGCCTTAAATTCATTGCATACTTCAAAGTAACCCCTCTCATAAGATGTGTTTAGTCTATGGACTGATTCTGATATTTGTTTTGTACTTTTCTCAGCTTTAAGCAATAGGTTACCAGGATCAGAGATAAATACGCTCAAAGATCACAGGTGAGTTTCATGTTTATCAATCAGCCAATATTTACTACAGACTCAATAAAGACAAGGGGCTCCTGCTGGGAATCAGAGGACTTTTCCTCTGAATCATGTGACGCAACAGCAACGACCTTTGTGGTGTGACCTTAACCTTTAGAGTCCATCCTCTAGCTGGGGGAGTCAGATTACCTACCAAGAGAACCCATAAGTAAAGATGATAAAAGGTAAGAGCCCAATGGAACCACGACATAACTGTTGAAGTTCAGGTAAGGAGTAGGTCACTTTAGGAAGGAGTGATCAAGAAACCCTTAATATAAGAGGAAGGATTGAAAGTGCTCTGAAGAATGTAAATAGAGAGATAACGAAAATAAAATAAAGAAGTAAGGAACATAGTGCTAAAAAGGGAAACAGCTAAGGTAAATGAGCAGATGTGAATAATGTGTGATTTGAGTGGAAAGTAGAGAAAGTAGTGAAAATTTGAGTAGAGAAGTTTGATAACAGAGACAAAGAAGATGAGAGTCTTTAATGCAGGTTAAATAGTATGGACTTTTCAGGTTTTAAAAGTCAGGGAAGATTTTTGAATTGGAAAATATGTATGAGGCCTTCCCTAGTGGCTCAGATGGTGAAGAATCTGCCTGTTGTGCAGAAGACATAGCTTCAGTCCCTGGTTCAGAAGATTCCCTGGAGAAGGGAATGGCAACCCACTCTGGTACTCTTGCCTGGAAAATTCCATGGACAGAGGAGCCTGGCTGGCTACAGTCCATGGAGTCACAAAAAGTCAAGCACTATATTTAATTACCATATGCGGTTCCAGTTAGATTTAAAATACAAAAGTTAGAGTTGAAGATACCAGGTAAGAGTTTATTCTGAGTTTTAGTTTGAGGTTAAAATTCAAAGAATCAAAATTATGGAACCCATAATCAAAACTATATCTGAATCAATATAATAGTAGCTCCAAGACACAGAGAATTGAAAAACAAATCACTTGCCTTTGAGAATTAGGAAAAATTACTCTGGAATAGCAAAAGAAAGAAAATATCTCTAATTATGTCAGTATATGTTTATGCTCAAGTATAAGACATGAATTCTATGGAACAGGAGTGGAAAAGTCATATGAATAAAATAAAGTGAAAAGGTAGCACATAGTAAAAAAAAAAATAAGAACAGTATGATGAAATTACAAATATTACAGTAGGAATAAAACATCTTGAAGGTGAAAAGATACAAGATTATAAGGAAGAAAGAAATAATCTGTGAAACCATGGACAAATTTAAGAACTTAACTTATTTTTAAGAAAAATATATGTAATATAGATGATAAAACTTCAACAATATTATTGATTGGAAATTACATATTATATGTACAGGAGCCAAAATCCAAAAATAGAGGAGACGAGAAGAAATAAAAACTTGCATAATGCCCCCTTTTACATAGTAAGAGGTTAAAAACTATAATTTTTTACTCTAAAATTGAAACAAAATAGATTAAAGCATGATTTTGAACAATTGAAAAGTAATCAATAGCTGAATTAAAACAAAATGCACTCTTCCTAATACACAAAATTAATATAGCAAAGAAAATATGGCTGATATCTTGAATTTCAGAAAATAATAAAATATAAGAAAGCACTATTAAAAGAATTATAGAAAGTGACAGAAGGACAAACATAGCAGTTTTAACAAGTATAAAAGTGTTAAATAGCCCCTTTTTAAAAACATTCAGTTTGAAGAAAATAATTTAACTGCTCCAATTAACAGGAACATATCTAAAAAACATATAAATAAGTTAACTGTAAAAAGTTGAACAAAGCAGATTATATAAATAAAAAGAAATGAAAGAGTTACAACAGTAACATCATATAAAATATCAAGGCAAAAATACAGAAAGAGACACAGTTAATTAATGCCAATACAGGGTTACTAAATGCATTACTATAATTTGCCACATAGGTAATTTTATTATATCAAAATATGATATAAAATATAAAACAAATATTCACAAATAAATTTTTTAAAGTCAATAGAAGAGAATTAAGATAATCTTTGACTGAATCAAGTAGCAAAACATAAATATAAAAAAGATCTAATAATATGGATACTTGGTCTAATAACTATATCAGGCTTTGTATCCTCCAGTGAAAGAATAGAAATATACTTTGCTTTTGTTGCTATCTTTGTTTATGTTTGGTTTTGTTTTATTTTTACAATATCCCTGTAAAATTACAGATTCAGTCATTTAATTGGTTATATGCATATACATGCATACACACGCATATACACACACAGACACACACACACACACCAGTCTCAGCAGATATAGCACACAGAGAGGCACTTTCTAAGATGGAGATTATCATTTAGGAGGTTCACCATTTATGGGGGAGAAGGAAAGGAGCCAGGATTGGACGAGGGAGTAACAGAGCTGTGGGCTAGAGAACACAGACCAGTCTTTGAATTTGGCTCCCCAGAGAAGGGAGTGCGGCATTGGGCAGGACAGCCTTTCAATGGTGACCGTCTCCAAGAATTGTGATGTTGCTGTTGTGTTAAGCTTTTTTACGACCCCATGGACTGCAGCTCATCAGGCTCCTCTGTCCATGGGATTTCCCAGACAAGAATACTGGAGTGAGTTGCCATTTCCTGCTCCAGGGGATCTTCCCTATCCAGGGATTGAACCTGCATCTCCTGCATTGGCATGCAGATTCTTTACCACTGAGCCATCAGGGAAGCCCAGGGATTGTGATAGCTGAAAGGCTATTTACCTGCCTCAGTCTCAGCAGGAATAAATGTATTTTTTCACTCCTAAAAGAGAGTCTGAAGTGTGCATCACAATGTCTATCATAGAAAGTTTAAAAAATCAGAAATAATGAAACAGAGATAGAAAAGGAACAAACAGGCTAAAAGTAAAATATAAATTAACTCCTAAAACTAGAGTTTTAAAATCATGTTTCTAAATAAATTTGTTCAAACAGAAAACTAAAATTGAAATTACTTCATATTAATAATGAAATATCAAATTAATAAATAAAATAAAATCAATAAATATCAAAATATAAAAGATGACTAAATATATGCAAAAAAGATACATTTTTGAAATATTCTGTTTAAGACATATTACATCAAAATATTAAGAAATGAGTAAACAAACTGAAGACATGGAAGAAATATTTGTAGTGCATATGTTTGACAAAGGATTTGTATACATAATATATAAAGAGCTCCTACAACTTTATAGTAAAAAGACAAACAACTCAACTTAAAAATAGGCAAAATATTTCAATAAACATTTCACAAAAGATATACAAATGGCAAAAATGCACATAAAATGACTTAGTCATTTTAATGACTTAATATTAATGGCTTAATATCATTAGTCATCAAGAAAATACAAATTGAAATCACAATGACATACTGTCTCACATAAAATTAGAATGGTAAAATGAAAACAATTGAAAATGTCAAATATTAATGAGGATGTGGATCAAATGGAATTCATATACAATGCTGGCAGAAGTGCAGAAGTTATATCCTCTGGAAAAGTGGTAGTTTCTGATAAAGTTAAACTCATTACTTGCTCTATGATTCTACTATTAGGTATTTATAGATTACTGTAGGAAAACTTGTAGAAGAATGTTTAAAGTAACTCTACTTATAAGGACTTAGAACAGGAAAGAACTAATATTTCATCAAGAAGAAACTAGATGAAAAAATTGGTGCATATTCATACAATGAACTATGACCTGGCAATGCAAAGTAATGAATCATGAATATATGTAACAACATGAATTTCAAATGTATGATTTAATTTATATGAAGTACAAGAACAGGCAGGTGATGAAAATCAAAGCACACGCCACTGTGAGGTGGAGCAGTCTGGAAAGTCACGTGACAAAACCTCCTGGGATGGTGGAAATGTTTTAGGTCTGGATTTGGGTGTGAGTTACATGAGTATATGCATTTGAACTGCACATAAAAGATCAAATGCATTCCATTTGGTGCATTCCACTCTCTGCAGATCAGTCAGAAAGAACAACAAAAAATAGTGTTTTTCAAAACTTCAAGAATTTTATTTCTATGTTATTTAATTTCTGAGCATCAAAAATATGGAAATCCCTTTCATTTTCTAATGTTCTTGTATCTCTGATTATAAAACCAGGTATCATGGATGAAGCATACACACACAACCTCTACCAAATTGAATCTAATGTTACGCTAAAAGAATGATAAATTATGAGCAAATGACCTTTGTTTCTAGAAAATAAGTACAACAGCAAAATCAAAGTGTTAGAAAACACTATTATCTGATAGGTGACATAGAAGAACTTAATAATAGTTAACATTCATTCTTGACTTTAAAATATAGCTAGATAGGTTAATAAGGCAATTTATTAAATGTTAAAAAGTCTATCATAGCACACACAAACAATATCACAATAATGTGAAATATTGGAATCATTTCCATTAGATTCAGAAACAAGATAAGCCTAATATTTCAAAATTTATTTCTATTCTTCAAGTTCTATTGTAATAAAACAAGAAATAAAAAAGAGTACAAGCTTTAAAAATGTGAAAATAAGGAACAACTATTAACTTTCTTGTATGTGTAGAAAGGATGGATTCCTTAATAATTTCATTGGTATAACTGCCTAACATTTAAAAAATAAGAAATTTCATAGCATATCACAAATAAATTAGAAATAAGTTGAGTTTTAAATTAAAAGCAAACAACCATAAAGCCACTAAAAATAATTATAGGTTAAAATACACACAATTTTGTGGTGGTTGAAAACATTGTAAATTTGAACTTATGGCAAAAGTCTTAAAAAGAAAACAAACAAAATTTGAGCAAGTATGTTTTAAAAAGTCAAAATTTTCTAAAGGATTTTTTATCACAAACATATGAAAAGCATTTGTTTGTAATTGCTGCAAATTATAAGCAAAAGATAATATGAAAAATAGGCAAATGACATGATAGAAAAATGAAAAATAAAAGAAGTAGCTAAAATTTCTTGGTTAATTTCTAGCCAGTAAATTTAATTAATTGACTGTTTTAACCACACAAGTCAAATTGATAACATTTAAAATAAAAATTACTGTATCAATAACCAGCAATACATTGAAAATGACCTAAAAGAATAGAAATATGTAATTGGCTAAACAAATTATGTTATGACTGTGTCATGAAAAACTATGCTTCAATTATAATCATATGTTGTATAAGAAAGCATCAGTGAAAATATAGAGAATTATTGTGTCATGAATAAAATGTTACCTAATACCTTTGTAATATGACATCATTTTTTTGAAAAATAAATATTCATTTTTAAAAAGACTAGAGCATATACACCAAATGTTAAAAACATTTTTCCTCTGAGTAGTAGAAATAAGAATGAATAATATATTCATCTTGGTGGGATTTTTTTTGGCTATACTGTTTAATTTTGTCTACATCAAAGAAGAAAAGGGGTTTTTGCAGAAAAAATACCCAAACAAATGATAAAAATCTGTGCCAAAAAATTTTAAAGTTAACATAACCCTGATTAATAAAGGTAAATTTTCTGTTATTCTTCAGCTGAAAAAGGCACAGATGCATTTTCTAATCCTAAGACACTGTTTAAAGGAGTTAAAGAAAGAAGGAAAAAGTCAAATAAGGAGCATCAGCCTAAGTTCTGATAGTAAGATAGATTAATATTTTTATTTCAGAGTTTTATGGGTTTTTAATACCAAAAGTCACAATGATAGAAAGTATCCAAACTTAATTACTGCCTTGACACTTTAGGATAAAATAGGAAGATAGTTATCCAGAACTAGATCCTATAGAAACACATATTTCCCTCTTAAATAAGAAGCAACAGCCATACATTGTAGGCTATTTTTAAAACAAGCTAGGCTTCATCAACTGGTGTATGTGAGAGTTACATGGACTATAGAAATTTAACATGACCACTCATGTTTTCCGAAAACATTTAAGTCTGAATCCAACATGAACTATCAGCGTGGATACCTCTGCTGGATCCAATTTTCTGTTGGCCCTAGAAAGTAGAAAAATATTCTCCCAAGTATCAGCAGTGTTTGCAAGGTAGTAAGCACAGAAAATAGGAAGTAATTTAAAGTGGTTCTCAATGGTACTTGGGAAATGTATTTTAAAATAAATCCTTTCTGACTCTTCATTATATTGCACAAAGGAGAGGCCCAAAAATTATGGCTTAACACCCATTTTACATTCAAGGTCAGATAGGCAACAATCAGGCCGTGATATTTGATTCTCCTGCACATATGAAATTCTGTTTGAACTCATCAAAGTGAATTTATAGATGTGCTAAACTATCCAATGAGAAGATCGGGTGGAAGTGGGACAAGTTCCCCACTTGGTTTTCTAATGCAAGTAAATTACTTAGCCAGGCATGATTTCACTTGATATACAGGGAAAAGTTAATAATTTTTGTCCCAACCTTGACCAAAACACAGGCCTGAATTTTTCAGGACAACAAATTTTAAAACCTTGGCAGTGATCATTCAGGGATATTTCTGAATAGGATACATTCGCATGAAGCCTTTATCCCTTTGCCAGCATCTCTGTAACTACTAGGAACTTGGGAGAATGAAAACAAAATATCTGAGTGTAAACCGAACCAGAGTTGGATATTTATCCACTGCAATTTAATCTGAAGAGATGGTCTTCTAGCATTTAGGGTTTGGCTGATTCCCACAAAACCCAGCAATATTTAGAACTAAAATGGCCCTCTGTCCTTAGTTCACCTCCCAATATCAGACTTATGTGGGTGCAAGTGAATCTCATGATGTCAAATTCCATTTTGTCATCCCTCCATTCCAACAGATGTCAAAATGGAATTTAACATCTCCTTTGTGGTTGAAATCGTATTGTATTTTTAATTAGAGGGTTTCTTCTTAATATTTTAGAGGTATAAAGTTATAGAGTCCAAAAATATTCCTCTCTGGGCATAGAGCAGTGGTTCTGAGAAGGAGAAGGACATGGTCTTACAAGTGAATAGTCAGCTGAAGAAAATGTTTTGTTAATCCTTAATAGCAAAACAATAGAGGAAAGATTTGAGGATACCCCATATAATTAATAGAGTAGAACAAAGCATAGCACACACACTTCTAAGAAGATCACAGAATGCACTGTGGATAAAAAGCAATACAATGGTTAATCACTTCAGAGAAATCATGCAGAAAGTACTACATGTACCACATCCAAGATAATGACCAAACCTCTTCAAAAATCATCCCATCTGGTAAATCTCTTCCAAAGCTCAAATTGCACCAGGCCATCCTTTATCCATCCTTGACCCTTCAGGCACACAGAGCTAATTTTACTTCCACTGCTTCAGCAATGAAAGCAACATGCAAATAAGCAACAACAAAATCCTCTTCCTCATCTTAAAGACTCAAGAATGTTTGTAAGCTTGAGAATGAAGAGGGGAAAGGTTGGCAAACTACCAACTTGGATTTTCAAAGGGGATGAAGTGAGACAATGGCGTGTGGGTCACACTACATACACACATTGACCTCACACACGAGGAAGATGATCCAAACTCAAATCAGAACCAGGCGTTTCAGAACACTCTTGGGAGCAGTACATGATCTTCTGGAATAATGGATCTAAGAGCAAATGAGTCGTAATCATGTTAAATATTTATGGTTTTAAGAAACAGTCTTTTCCATCTGAATTATTGGTAAACCAACCATCCAACTCTAAGAGAGGTTTTATGTCTCTGTCATAATTCTTGAAATCACCATTGCTATCCAGTGTCACCCAAACTCATTGGATTGAGCTGTATGATTTTAATTAAACTTGCAAAGTGGCATATTAAGAGCAGATCTAACCAAAGAGACAAGGAAGCAAGAGGGTGAGGCTTAAAACAATATTAACAACTAGTGTTTTGTGCCAAAGGAGATTGAATTGGAGTGAGGGAATTATTGGCCAATAAATTTCCAGAGGGAAAAGAAACTACCTCTATCTTCAACACGTAAGTATGAGGGTGAGGAAGGACTTTAGTTAAGTGTAGTTTATAATGTTTCTCTTAAGTTCAATTCAGCATAATGAATTTGGTGACACCCCAAGGAATTCTGCAGCAAGGTAAAATTTTGCACCCAGGATATTTTATATTTACAGCATACACTTAGAACTGAATTTTCTTAAAATATGCATAAAAATTTCAGAGGAAAATGCCAATAGATTCCTAATCCTGGAGGGCTAAGGGTGCACCACTGTTCACTTCAAAATATAGACAGTTGAAAATGCTAAACAAAAGGTTACTGGTCAATTTTACTTCCTTTTTCTTGCAGCTCTTAAGCAAGTTGCACACATAAGTGATACTATATGCATAAGATTTTGCATTAAGTTTCAATGTCAAATTTGTTTATAAAAATCATATTTTTAACCACTGGCCCCTGGGGCTCTGTTTTGGGCAGTTACAAGTTCCAACCAGTTCAATTCTGATTTTTAAAAAGATAGTTCTTGTTTCCATGAACTTCCAATGGAGACATTTCAGACCTTGGCACAAAACATTTGGTTTATACTTTCTGGGGCCTTATACAACTTAGAATTAAGTTAATTTACTTAGCACAGAAAGGGCACTTCTATTTGCCATGACAGGAGGGTGACTGCCGCCAGGCTTGGGGAGACCTGTGGAGTTTTTATTCCTTTTCTTTCTCTCTCTCTTCCCTCTCTCTCTTTCCTTCCTCTGCCCCACCCCCAGTCTGGGCACCACTACTGTGAAAAATTTCTTCATAGTGCTTTTGAGAGTATTTACCACATTTTTGTTCCTATTCAGAAGTTTTAACTCCATTCATAAACCTAGTGGTCCCACAGTAGTTAATAAGGGGCAGAAATCTTTATAGTCTTTTCCACTGTGGTTGAAATCGTGGCTTCTGTAATTTATGCCCAAGCATAACAATGCTCAAAAGCAGTTGTGGAACACAAGACCTTCCATTCCTGGATTTGCTGCCACTTCAAGGAAAACGCAGAGATGTTGCTGAATATTTATGAGAAATAAGTCCTTGTATTTGCTTTGCAGTCCACTCTAACATGGCAACACTGTGGAGTTTTTGCTTTGGTCTTAACCACAGAACTTAAATTAACATTTTTCTCCATCCATTCCCCACCCTACCCCCACCTCTTTTTAGCTTAAGAGCACCAAAGCATAAAGTAAACGTGATCATTATGAGGTTCTAGAAATATATTGTAGCTGGGCTTCCCAGATAAGATGTTCATTAAAGGGCTAGCTTTTTATGTTATGAACACTATGTGGATTTCTATAATAAGTCTTAAAATGTCAATATGGGTTGGGGGCCAAACGGTCATGCCTCTCACAGCTAATTACTCATACTCAGTCCAGGAAGTACTGTTGTTTGCAATGTGTCTTAGGCTAGTATAAACTTGATTCTTTGCTATCAGAGAAATTATCCAGGGAAAAATATGTGTGCGATGCAGCTCCACAGGGTAAGTGTTCAGCTTGCATTGACTCAGGGAAACAGGAAGAATGGAGACCTTTCTCTGGGCCGCTGTCTATAACTGCCTTACCATCTCCCCTGTCTATGTACCTCTCCTGAAGCCTATCCAGAGAACCCTACAATATTACCTGAGATGCTACTATTTAAAAGGCAATCCCTGAGTAAAAAGAAATGTCATTTTTTTATACAGCAATTTCTACAACCTCTGGAACTGAGTTGAGAGGTGGTGCTAAACGCACGAGGCACCATCTGTGATCACTCATTTCATAATGCAGTAGCGTTAGACCTCAGAGCTGGCATGGAAGCACAGCAGTGGGGAGGCCGACAGGAGTTTATCTAAGTCTATCAGTGCCTCCTGGAAGACTCTCCAAGTGTAGACAGTTGTCTATCATCTTACAAAAGACCAGTGTCAACATGATCAACCTCATCACCAATTTCAACCCAAGCATAAAAGACTATTTACAAATATCTGTTTATCAGTAGTACCAGGATAGCCCTCTTATTTAAAATATAAATAAATAAAATATATAAGATGTCTCCATTGTCCATTAGAAAAGCCCAATCTAAGACACTGTAGTGGATAATCATATTTTTTTAACTTCATGCCCATTACTTCTTCTTGGTAGTTCTTAAGTTGCTCTGGAAGAAACTATCTCTTTTCCATGGAGAGTTGTTTGAGCAGGATGGTAAAGCAACATTCTGCTAGAGAGATGAAGAAATCCTTGGATATTATATTCCTCTTTCATTCTCTCAGGTCTTAATAATAATCACATCACACAACAATCCCCATGAATATAAGCTAGAAGTTTTGGAGACATTTTCATTTCCTGATATCTCAACTCCCATAGACATCAGACTCTGTCAATCAGTCTGTAAATATTTCTTGAATCTCCTTTTTATCCCCATCTCTCCTGCTACCAGAGATAGGGCCCTTGACATGGGTCCCCTTCATTAATGGGATGGTCTCCTCAATGGTATGCCTGCCTCCCATCTCTCTCCACTCCAACTCTTTGCAATAATAGAAGTAACTCTTTAGTACATGATGCCATATTATGGACCAGACATTATGCTAAGCACTTTTAAAAATCTAATCTTCATAACTCTCCTGAAGTAGATGCTACTTTTCTCATTTTATAAACAAGAAAGCCAAGGCTAAGAGATATTAAAAACTTAGCTATGATTACACAAGTACTACCTATTCCAGCCAAGATTTGAATTCACCTCTGCATGTTCCAAATTCTTTGTTTTAAAGGACATAGAAATAGTCCCTTTTTACAAATGTCATCACTTATTCCTCTAGTCACAATTCTGTGTGCGTGTGTGAGTGTGAGCTCAGTTGGGTCTAACTCTTTGTGACCCCAGAGACTATAGTCCACCAGCCTCCTCTGTTCATGGAATTTTTCAGGCAGGAATACTGGAGTGGGTTGCCATTTCCTACTCCAGGGGATTTTCCCAACCCAGGAATTGAAACTGCATTTCTTGCATTTCCTGTATTAGCAGGTGGTTCTTAACCACTGCCCCACCTCGGAAGCCCCACTCACAATTCTAGTGGTTCGTAATGCATTGCCTGTACAATAAGGTCACAAACAGCTGAGGCTGTCCAGAGTCTGCCATTATTTAGGTTTTCCAACCACCCTTCTTGCTAATCACCATGGTCACCTGAGACACAGACATCCAGCCCTCCTGAACTGCTTGGTGTCCTTCAAACAAGTGACTTTCTCTCTGCCTAGCCCCATCCTTTTGTAGCCACTGCTCTTTCAGTCAGCAGTGCTTGTTCTGTTTTCTTCCATCTGAGAAATTCTCATCTTCAAGATGCATTTAGGATGTGATTTCTCTCTGGGATCCTCCTTGGACCCTCTGGCCAAATTCATTTCTACCTCCTTGAGGTATCCATCACCCTTTGACATTCTTCTCCTGATTCTTCCTCTGAGCACTGTACTCTGAACACCTATGGGCATGTCTGTTTCCGTGTTAGGTTGTGGTTTCTTCAAAGATATGGGCTTCATTGGTTTCCCTATGCTTCCTGCTTCTACTCTGTCCCACCTTATTCTCCACATATGTCAAGACATATCATTCCTCTATTCAAAGCCCTCCAACAATTGTCCATTATATTAGAATAAAACCAGAAATGCTCAACAAGTGCATGAGGCCTGATGTCACCTGAACTTACCCTTGCCTTCCATGCCTCTCCTTCCCCAGGTTCAGCCGCATGGCCTGCAACTATCTCTTGAAGAGGCCAAGGATATGCCCACTCAGAACTCTGACACTGACCTCTCTCTCTGCCTGGGAGGTTCTTTGCCCAGAGGTCTACCGGGACATTCTTCTTGCTTCATCAGACCTCGGCCAAAGGCCAACTCTTCAGAAAGACCTTCCCAGATCAGCCACATAAAATACAGAGAGTCACAGCCACCATCCAATACCTCAGTTCAGTTCAGTCACTCAGTCGTGTCTGACTCTTTGCGACCCCATGGACTGCAGCACACCAGGCCTCCCTGTCCATCACCAACTCCCGGAAGTTATTCAAACTCATGTCCGTTGAGTCAATGATGCCATCCAACCATCTCATCCTCTGTTGTCCCCTTCTCCTCCTGCCTTCAATCTTTCCCAGCATCAGGGTCTTTTCAAACATGTCAGTTCTTTGCATCAGGTGGCCGAAGTATTGGAGTTTCAGCTTCAACATCAGTCCTACCAATGAATATTCAGGACTGATTTCCTTGAGGATGGTCTGGTTGGGTCTCCTTGCAGTCCAAGGGACTCTCAAGAATCTTCTCCAACACCACAGTTCAAAAGCATCAATTCTTTGGCGCTCAACTTTCTTTATAGACCAACTCTCACATCCATACATGACTACTGGAAAAGCCATAGCTTTGACCAGGTGGACCTTTGTTGGCAAAGTAAAGTCTCTGCTTTTTAATAAGCTATCAAGATTTGTCATAACTTTTCTTCCAAGGAGCAAGCATCTTTTAATTTCATGGCTGCAGTCACCATCTGCAGTGATTTTGGAGCCCAAAAAAATAAATTCTGCCACTGTTTCCACTGTTTCCCCATCTATTTGCCATGAAGTGATAGGACCAGATGCCATGATCTTAGTTTTCTGAATGTTGAGCTTTAAGCCAACTTTTTCACTCTCTTCTTTCACTTTCATCAAGAAGCTCTTTAGTTCTTCTTCAGTTTCTGCCATAAAGGTGGAGTCATCTGCATATCTGAGGTTATTGCTATTTCTCCCAGCAATCTTGATTCCAGCTTGTGCTTTATCCAGCCCAGCATTTTTCATGATGTACTTTGCATATAACTTAAATAAGCAGGGTGACAATATACAGCCTTGACATACTCTTAGCACTGACCATTATCTGTCATACAACACATTCAGGTGTATATCTCTCTGCTGTGTCAACTGAAGTGTAAGCTCCATGAAGGCAGGCCTGTGTCTGCTTTCTTCAATGCTAACCCCCACAGCTTTTGCCAACTGCTACTAAGTAAGTACAGATGAATTAAGTGTCTAGTGTTGACATTGCCTGTCACACTGCAGTGGCTCAAAACATACTTAGTATACAGGAGTGGATGGTGGTGCAAAGTACAAAGAATTGCAATGGAATGTCCCCTTACAAACTTGATATGTCAAAGCTTCTTACATCCAAAGGGACATTTCAGAAGCAAAGAAATGATAAAAGGATGCTGACTTGATAGACAGTTGAGACAGAAGAGAAGGCAGACAGAATTACAAAATAGAACTCATGGAATTTTTCAGAGAAGTCGTATTTCAACAACTTGTGATCCACCCTGTCACAAATGTCTTCTTTATATCTAAGTCCTTCCTGGCGTCATCTCCAGACGGAAAGCAACTTCTCCTTGTTAGCCCATGAACCCCTTCACAGACTGGAATGTTCTAAATCAGGAAGTCCTAATCCTTTCCTCTCTAAGTGAAACAAAACTGGTGTTCTCATCTGGGACCATGTCCCAGAAGTGCATTTAAGTCAATTGTGGCCTAACCTTTGAGCTACCATTAATTCTTCTTGACCTTTAAGAAGCCAGGTGTCATGAGAAAATACCTCTTTTACTGTCTGCCATGATTTTCATGATGTATTAACTCTAAGATCCCTTCCCAGCTTTATTCTTTCCTATTTTCTAAATGTCCTGATGTGAGTTTGGTATAATATATTAATCCTTCATCTGTAAATGACTCCAGTTTCCTCTTTAGCAACAATGCTACTTACTTGATATTTACTTCTTATAAATATAAAATATATTCTATATATTTCAGTTCTCAATCCTCTCTCACACGCATGCACCATTGATACTTAGAATCTGAATGAGATGTCACTATTTCAGAAAGTCTGAAAAGATTGGGAGAGAGATTAAGTTTTGAGGGAAAGGGGTTGGATTTTTGTTTTGAACATTTTGATTTCAAGATGATTTTGGAAAATTAGATTCAACTTCTCCAGAAGCAGATAAATGTTGGTGCCTAGAGCTCTAGTCATACTCCCTGCCATTTCCAATTCACCCCAAACAACAGTAAGAGACAATTCTTGCTCCAACATACCTTGGTGATCTTTCCTCCACTACTAAATGAAAAAGAAAATTCCCCATAATTCCAAAGATAAACCAATCATACCCAAACCTAGGTATTGAGGAGCTCTTGTGTTCTGGCATCATCCTTAGATTTTTCACATATACAAGGGCCGCCATAGTCCCAAGCATTTAATAGTCACTCAATAAGTATTATAAAAGTCTGAGTCTCTAATTCAAAGACTGAGTCTTTTATCATGTTGAGGATGGGAAACCCTAGCACTTAGCATTCAACTCTCATATGTTAATACTTCCTTTCCAAGTCTTGAGTTTTTATCCCCCAGACTTGTGTCACTCCCAGTTTACACAGCTTGCTCCAGCTGCCTCAGCCTGACCTAGGATGCGCTCCTGACTCCTCTCCTCAGTCTAGTCCTCTCCTCAGAACCCAAGTCCCAGCTCTTCCAAGGGACATCTCTGAGCGACCCCACTCTCTCTGATCTCAAAGGGCTCTAAAAGTCTGGCCACGACTTCAACATTTCAGTATATGCCCTCAACCACCTTTTGCTCTTTCATGTGATCTGGTCATCCCTCTTTGAATCGAGTGTAAATTCCTACAAAACAGCAGATCATCCTCTAGTTTCTTTTGAGCTTTAACCTCTTTTTTCATAGAACTCCAGGAGTACTGGTTGTTGAAATGAGCCACCAAAGTCCCCAGTAGAGCCACATGTATTTGAGAAGACAGAGCACTTATGTTCTGATGGAATTATCCCAAATAAGCTCTTGTTCTAAATGAGTTGCCACAAGTGACTCTCTAGACTAGACCACACAGAATAGGGTGGCAGACTGGCTGCAGGATCTCCCTCTTGCATGAGCGACTTGGTGGGGAAGGGCCTCCAGTCCATTCCAGCCTGGACTGAGAGACGATTTCAGCAGTACCTGGAAAATAGGACATAAGGGAGGTGTCAGCCAACACCCCTGGTGGGTGGTTCTCTGCTGCCTCATTTTCAGCTGAGTCTCAGGAGATTGCAGAGTGAACTCAGACTTACAGAAAGGAGGGGGCCCATGGAAGAAGTGTTCCAAGACACTCTACATCCTCAGAATCTATTTCGAGATTGGCTGCTCACCCATTGCCCTGCCCAAGTTCACTCCATGCCCTATCTATCTAGGTACTTCCTTATTCCTCTCAACTCAATCTGGAGGAAAGGATCTAAGAAAGGTCATTTTGACACATGTGAGAATCTTTCTGCTTCATTTTACCTACCCCTCTTGATTAGAATGCTTTTTACCTCTTTTTCTCCCCTCCCTCTTCCCCTCTCTTACCTTCTTTCTCCTCTCCCCTTCTCTCTTCTCTTCTCCCTTTCCTAATCGTTTCTTTGTCCAAACTCAGCCTTCTCTCTAGCTCACCTTCAGCACAATGACGTTTTCTTCCCAATGGCATTGACAAGACTTGTGTTTGTCTTTCCCACCTGTTTGTCAAGTTTCCCAAATTGGACTGAACTCTCTCCTTCTATTTGCTTTTACAACATCACAAGGCATGCAGGGTGAGGTGAATGACTTGGCAACATCCCTTGTAAGTCAGGGGAAAAAAATCAGCACAGGGATAGCTCCAGCCAGCTGCTCTCTAGACAGACCTCATTCACCTTGAATTCAGGGTGCTGGAAGCAGGAAGGGGAGAGGCAAGCCATGTGCATGTCTGTGTCACTACATCCTCTGCTAGAACATGTCTGCGTGTAGTGGGAGTGAGGAAAGATCTTTGCACAGAGAGAAGAAAGCTATGATAGTGGGGGTGAGAGGCAGACCCATTTTTGTGGCTGTGACAAAAATCAAGAGAAATATTCTGCTCAAAAAAATCCTGCACTAGAGGATGGCTAATTCTATCCCACAGCATGAGTTGCCTCATTTTTTGCTGTTTTATAATGCTAGGTACATAGGCATGCAATTAAGATTTTCCTGGAATCACCCCAGTTAACCCAATGACAATGGAGAGCAGGATTTCCCCATTTTAACAGCTAGTCCAGAGCCCAAGTGGCAGTCCACTAGCAGTCAATGCTAGAAGAAGCTGAGTGGCAGTTCTAATTGACCATTTCTACCCAGGCTCCTCTTAGGAACATACAATATGAGCTGTCACAATCTCCTGCCAATCACAAGAAATCTGACCCAGAGAAAGCCCCATCTCAGAGCGAGGGCTGTTTATACATCCAATGAATTCAGTTTCCATTGCATGATCTTATTTTTAGGCCATGGCAGAGAAGAGCCTGCCTAATCATATCATAAAATCATGAACTTAGTAGATTATAGATGATAACTTCAAATCTAAATCTGTCCTCTGGCTGCCTAAACAGGCGGCCACTTAGCGTTTGACCTCATCAACTCTTAGAGCTCCAAGTCTGTTGTTGGGGGTTGCTTGGGAGCTTTCGCAGAGTTGCAGCTTACCAAATACTCAGGAGGCATTGCTGTTTTATGACACAGAAAAAAAGAAAGACAAATCTGCATTTTGATGCACAGTGAATAGAACATCTAAACGAGCTGTTTTCCTGAAATGCAAGGGATGAAGGCAACATAGGAAATTTATACAGTCACGTTCCATGCCACATTTGCCCATTTTTCTCTCAGTCAAGGAGAGATTTTTTTCACTCTGACACCATTTCAACAACACACATGTCATAAGCAATGGGGGCTGGAAGGAAAGAAGCCCGCAAAGCAAACTAACTAGACAGATAGCAGCTCATTGGTGGCATATGCGTGTGCTCAGCTCTGGTGGAATGATCTGGCTGTAATAAGGCTAGACACATGAATTTCTAAACATCTCTACAAGTGGTTAGTTAGCAAGGTGGCCACATAGTCATAGATGCACTGACAGGGGAACTACAGGAGAAAACACGGTATTTCCGTTAGCAGCTGTCCTCTCCACTCCACTGGGGGTGCATAGCCAGTGTCTTCTCTCCCCAAGTTAACAGGAGGCTGTGGAAAAGGTAACAGAGCTTCAGATTCCCCACCCACTCAGCAGGAGGAAAAGGGGGGTGATCAGACCAAGAAACTGCTTCCTAATTCTCCATCTGTGGACGGACACACACAGGTGTGCCTCCATTTTTCAGGCTTATATCATTCAGCTTGTCTCTGAGCAGTGATGAATTCTGCAAGAAAATAACTATGGCAACATAAGTTACTGTTTCCTAATATACACAGCCCCCTTCCTGAAGGAAAATCATAGTTCAGTCCCTTATGGACAGGGCTTGGCCCTGCATCCGACTCTAACCAGTGAAAACTGCGGAAAGTGACTGACATGCAGAAGTTTTAGGGCTAGTATGTAATCCCCAGGCTCTCTTTTTCCTTCTGCTTAATGACCAGCAGTGTCCCAAAGAGGAATTGCTCTATTAGTCTGGGTCCTAGAGTGAAGACAACACAAAGTAGTATTAACATGGACCCAAGATGGGTATGAGCAGGAAATGACTTTTATTGTTGGGAACCACTGAAATTTGGGTGTCATTTGTTACCGAAGCATCAAACAGCCTAGCCAATTCTGAGTCAATTTAAGAAAGCTAATGGACCACCTATAATAGATATAAGGGTGGGTGACATCCTTGCTTGTGAATGTCACACATTTCCTTCCTCTTGTCATGATCTCTTTCTTATCTCTAGTCAGTCAGTGTTTGGTTTAGTTCTATCCTTGGTTTATTTGTCTGATCTTCCTCAAGTGTGGTTTCAGACTGGGCAGCTCTCTTGGGCCTCAGGAGTGAATACATGTTAGGCTGATGCTATGACTAATTCAACTGGAAGAAGCAACTGTGGATCTGACTATCATAGCTTGTAATTATCCTCTTTGAACATCAGCTTATTATCTTTGCAATGGACACATTTAGCCAGTTTTACACAAAAGTATGGCTCAGTGGTAAAGAATCCACCTGCCAGTGCAGAAGCTGCAAGAGACACATATTCAATTCCTGGCCCAGGAAGATCTCCTGGAGAAGAGAATGGCAACCCACTCCAGTATTCTTGCCTGGAGAATCCCATGGACAGTGGAGCCCGGCGGTCTGCAGTCCATGGGGTCACAAAGAGTCAGACACGATTGATCACGCATACACATGTGAAAGTATACAGATGTTATTTCTTAACATTAGAATGATGTGGTCAGAGAGCTACGTGACAAGAAGGACCTATCATAATATAACATAATCATTTTAGAGACTATATACACACAAAAAAAATGATGCTAATCTTAAAATGATTGGGAATCAGGAACATTCTAAGAATCAGAGTAAATGGTGTTTCTAGGCATAAAATCCACTGCGTTGTAGGGTACTTTTATCTTATTTAATCCAATTACTTTACATCAATTACCTTCTATGGGCACGTCATTATGCTTTTTCAGGAAACAGTTTTGAGGTTCACCCATGCCCTTTATTTGCTAGTGAAAGGCAATGGTCACTTATATCTCATCCAAAGCTCATAAAATTTTATCTTATTCTTCTTCAGATTTTAAGAGTTAAATCACCTCACCGAGGAGATCTAGATCTGAGTGGGTAAGGATTTCTCAGGGTTTAGCAATTACACCATTAATTATAAAAGACAAACAGAGATAGAAAAAAGTTAATGGCTTGACATCACAGGAAGCAATATTCTAGAACCATGGAATATTGGATTTGACCAAGAGAAAGCATATGAGATCCTGAGACAAAGAGAGGTTCAGTAACTCACAGACAGTAAGCCCAGAGTTTTGGTGTCCTCCCCATCACATTGGTGCTTTACTTATAACTGTGTGCTGAGGATGGGCTAAGAAATCCCATTCAAGATGAAATTTGCTTCAGGAAAAAACATAGAGTATAGGAGAATTAAGAATATGGAAATTACAAATACCAATAGTCTATCTAGAATAGGCGCTCTATTTTTAAAAAAAATCCTGATAGTATTAGCCTTTGCTTGAATGCAAAATGACCAGACGCTCCTCTGTTCTGTTGTGGGACCTTACTGATTAGTAATAAAGAATAAACACCTTCCTATTGGGCTTTTCTACAAGCTGGTCATAGTTCTACTTTGTTCTATAAGATTAACCTAGTCCAGTGGTTTTGAAATAAACAGAGGTGCCCCCAGAAGACATTTGGTAATTGGTAGAGACATTTTCAGTTGTCACAACTACCAAATGTTACTGACAGGAATACTAAGTATTGTATAATGTACCAAACAACGCCCACAATGAACAATTATCTAACCTCAAATGTCAATAGTGCTGAGACTGGACTAGATTAGGACTGGACATGGAACAACAGACTGGTTCCAAATAGGAAAAGGAGTATGTCAAGGCTGTATATTGTCACCCTGCTTATTTAACTTATATGCAGAGTACATCATGAGAAACGCTGGGCTGGAAGAAGCACAAGCTGGAATCAAGATTGCTGGGAGAAATATCAATAACCTCAGATATGCAGATGACTCTACCCTTATGGCAGAAAGTGAAGACGAACTAAAGAACCTCTTGATGAAAGTGAAAGAAGAGCGTGCAAAAGTTGGCTTAAAGCTCAACATTCAGAAAACTAAGATCATGGCATCCAGTCCCATCACTTCATGGCAAATAGATGGGGAAACAGTGGAAACGGTGGCAGGCTTTATTTTTGGGGGCTTCAAAATCACTGCAGAGAGATGGTGATTGCAACCATGAAAGTAAAAGAAGATTACTTCTTGGAAGAAAAGTTATGACCAACCTAGATAGCATATTAAAAAGCAGAGACATTACTTTGCCAACAAAGGTCAGTCTAATTAATGCTATGGTTTTTCCAGCAGTCATTTATGGATGTGAGAGTGGACTTTTAAAGGAAGCTGAGTCCGAGAATTTGATGCTTTTGAACTGTGGTGTTGGAGAAGACTCTTGAGAGTCCCTTGGACTGCAAGGAGATCCAACCAGTCCATCCTAAAGGAGATCAGTCCTGGGTGTTCATTGGAAGGACTGATGCTGAAGCTGAAACTCCAATACTTTGCCCACCTCATGTGAAGAGTTGACTCATTGGAAAAAGACCCTGATGCTGGGAGGGTTTGAGGGCAGGAGGAGAAGGGGATGACAGAGGATGAGATTATTGGATGACATCCACCAAATCGATGGACATGGTTGGTAGACCCCAGGAGTTGGTGATAGACAGGGAAGGCCTGGCGTGCTGGGCACGCAAAGAGCTGGACATGACGAGCAACTGAACTGGAACTAGAACTGGATTCCAATCTAGTTCAATCCCTTTTTGAAGACAAAGCCCTCACATATTGAAAGAGGCTATATATATTTATTCTAAAGGCCTTTTTTCTTGCTAAATACCTTCAGGTTCTCATCATTCTGTATGTAACACAGTTTTATCTCCATCCTACAGGAGCTGTGTTGGACATACTTCAGTGTGTCCCCCATTAATTTGTCTCACCTGGGAAGTGCAACACAATTGCTAGATCAATTCATTGACCACAAGATTCTTAATCCATGATAACAGGCACCATGTGTGGCTCAATTTGCACAGAAGAAGCACCGTAAACCATCAGTAGAAGGCATGATAGGGAGTCTGTGTCTTTAGACCAGAATGTGGCATCAGCAAGACACTTCATGTTCTTTAGATGATGGTAGAAAGAGCAATAATTGCAAAATAATACTACTATGTATGAATGGCGTTCCCTAGTTTCATTTCAGTCACTCGTCATGTCGGGCTCTTTGCAACCACCCTGGACTGCAGCACACTAGGCCTCCCTATCCATCACCAAACTCTTGGAGCCTACTAAACTTCTTGTCCATCACATGGTGATGCCATTCCAACCTTCTCATCCTCTATTGTCCCCTTCTTGTCCCGCCTTCAATCTTTACCAGCATCAGGGTCTTTTCCAATGAGTTCAGTCTTCACACAGAATGGCCAAAGTTGTTGGAGCTCAACTTTAGGCATCATGTCCTTCCAATGAATATTTCAGGATTGATTTCCTTTGAGGAATGGACTTGGTTGGATCTCCTTGCTGTTTCAAAGGACTCTTCAAGCGGTCTTTCCAAAACCACAGTTCAAAACATCAATTCTTCGGCACTCAGCTTTCTTCACAGTCCGACTCTCACATCCATACATGAGCACTGGAAAAACCATAGCCTTGACTAGATGGACCTTTGTTGGCAAAGTAATGTCTCTGCTTTTTAATATGCTGTCTAGGTTGGTCATAGCTTTTTTTCCAAGGAGCAAATGTCTTTAATTTCATGGCTGCAGTCAACATCTGAAGTGATTTGGAGCCC